>NW_020954596.1:57720883-57721548 GCF_900497805.2 Vombatus ursinus
TATGAGAATAAGATTCACTCATTCCCTCTCACCTTCCCCATTTCCCTCCACTGTAAGAGCCTTTTCTTTTCTGTTTTGTTTTGTTTTTTTTTGTGGGATAATGTACCCCATTCTACCTCTCCCTTTCTCCTTCTCCTAGTATATTCCTCTGTTACCCCTTAATTTTATTCTCCAGATATGATCCCTTCATTTTCAACTCACCCTGTGCCCTCTATCTATATCTATATATATGTACATATAATTTTTTCCCCTCCAACTACCCTAATACTGACAAAGGTCTCATGAGTTACAAATATCATGTTTCCATGCAGGAATGTAAACACTTCAACCTTAATAAGTCTATTATGATTTTCTCTTTCCTGTTTACCTCTTCATGTTCCATTCGAGTCTTGTATTTGAAAATTCAATTTTCTATTCAGCTCTGGTCTTTTCATCAAGAATGCTTGAAAATCCTCTATTTCACTGAATGACCATTTTTTCCCCTGCAGGATTATACTCAGTTTTGCTGGGTAGATGATTCTTGATTGTAATCCTATCTCCTTTGCTCTCCAGAATATTGTATTCCATGCCCTGTGGTCCCTTAATGTAGAAGCAGCCAGAAAGAAACAATTCAAGTATTGTGGAAACACAATCAGGATAACACAAGATTTAGCTGCTTCTACATT
>NW_020954596.1:57721648-57757081 GCF_900497805.2 Vombatus ursinus
TTGCTGGGTAGATGATTCTTGATTGTAATCCTATCTCCTTTGCTCTCCAGAATATTGTATTCCATGCCCTGTGGTCCCTTAATGTAGAAGCAGCTAAATCTTGTGTTATCCTGATTGTGTTTCCACAATACTTGAATTGTTTCTTTCTGGCTGCTTGCAATATTTTTTCCTTGACCTGGGAACTCTGGAATTTGGCTACAATATTCCTAGGGGTTTTCTTTCCTTTGGGGATCTCTTTCAGGAGGAGATCGGTGTATTCTTTCAATTTCTATTTTGCCCTCTGGTTCTAAAATATCAGGACAGTTTTCCTTGATAATTTCTTGAAAGATGATGTCTAGGCTCTTTTTTTGATCATGGCTTCCAGATAGTCCAATAATTTTTAAATTCACTCTCCTGGATCTGTTTTCCAGGTAGGTTGTTTTTCTAATGAGATAGTTCACATTTTCTTTATTTTTTCATTCTTTCAATTTTCTTTTATTATTTCTTAATGTCTCATCAAGTTATTAGCTTCCACTTGCTTGATTCTAATTTTTAAGGAATTATTTTCTTCAATGAGCTTTTGTACATCCTTTTCCATTTGCCCAATTCTACTTTTTAAGGTGTTCTTTCCTTTAGTGAATTTTTGTACCTGTTTTTTCCATTTGACCAGTTCTGCTTTTTAAAGAGTTTCTCTCTTCATTGAATTTTTGTACCTCTTTTACCATTTGGCCAATTCTGCTTTTTAAGGCATTCTTCTCTTCATTGTATTTTTATGTCTCTTATCCTTTGGCCTATTCTGTTTTTTATGGAGTTATTTTCTTTAGTAATTTTTTGTGCTTCCTTTACCAAGTTGTTGACTCTTTTTTCTTTTTTCTTTTTTTTTAGTTTTCAACATTCAGTTTTATAAGATTTTTAAGTTCCAAATTTTTTCTCTCCCTCCCCTTCCCCTTCCCTAAGATGGCAAGCAATCTAATATAGGTTATATATGTACAATTATGGTAAACACTTTTCTACATTAGTTTTGACTCTTTTTTGTGTGTTTTTTTGTTTTGTTTTTTTTAGGCAATTGGAGTTAAGTGACTTGCCACTTGTCACACAGCTAGCATGTGTCAAGTGTTTGGTCTGAGGCCAGATTTGAACTCAGGTCTCCTGACTTCAGGGCTGGTGCTGTATCCACTGTGCCACCTAGATGCCCCTTTTTAAATTTTGTTGTTTTTTTTTTTTAATATTTTTTTACTTTTGTTCAGGACCTGTGACCTTTTTTTTCTTTTTGGTGAGGCAGTTGGGGTTAAGTACTTGCCCAGGGAGACACAGCTAGTAAATGTCAAGTGTCTGAGGTCAGATTTGAACTCACATCCTCCTGGCTCAAAGGCTGGAGCTCTATCCACTTCGCCACCTAGCTGCCCAGTTTTGACTCTTCTTTCATGATTTTCTTGCATCACTCTCATTTCTCTTCCCAATTTTTCCTCTATCTTTCTTACTTGATTTTTAAAATCCTTTTTGAGCTTTTCCATAGCCTGAGACCAATTCATATTTTTCTTTGAGGCTTTGGATGTAGAAATTTTGACTTTATTGTCTTCTTCTGAGGTTGTGTTTTGATCTTCCCTGTCACTGTAGTAACTTTCCATATGATCTTTTTTTGCAGTTTGCTTATTTTCTAGCCTATTTCTTGACTTTTAACTCTATGCTAAAGTGGGGCTCTGTTTTTGGAGTGAAAGGGCATTGTGCCAAGCTTCAGGTATTTTGTGCAACTATTTTCAAAAATAATTCTGAGGATCTATAAGTTTTCAGTTCTTCCAAGGTGATTTGATCTAGGGAGAGGTGTGTTTATTACTTTTCTATATGGTACACTGGTCTGTGAGAGACCACAAGCACTCTTGTCCTCCCTGGAATTGTTACCAGTGTCCCCTCTCTCCTGTGGCTGCAAGTTCTGGTGTACTAGTGCTCCTCTTCACCCTTTGATTGAGACCCAGGGCTGCAACTCAGATCCAGGTGTAGGCAATGCAACAGAGTCCTGCCCCCAGTGCCAACAAAAGGACTCCTGTAATTTCCTTCTGAGCAGTTGTCTGACCCCCTTACTGTAATGTAAGCTGAGAGGTCTGGAAACCACCACTGCTGCCGTTGATTCAATTGCCCATGAGGCCTACTACTGGTTTGCTGAAACATGGCTTGGGGTGTGAGCTCAGCTGTGCTACACTCTTGTCCTGTTGCTACAGACCTTTCCTGCTGACCTTCTAAGTTCTCTTGGCCTGGAAAATTGTTTCACCCCATCTTTTTCTGGGTTCTGCCACTCCAGAATTTAAGTTGTTTGGAGTGGTTTGGGGTAAGTCCCTGCATTTTCTTCACCATCTTGACTCGCCAACATTTGTTTCTTAAAATTTTTGAGTTCCAAATTTTCTCCCTTCCTCCCTCACCTCTCCCCTTGTTGAGATGTCCAGCAATTTTATCTAGATTATGTATGTGCAGTCATGCAAAACATTTCCACACACAATGCTCTTTTAAAGCTGAAAACATGGGGCAAATATTACTGTTACCCTTTTTTTCTCTGTTACTAATTTATTAATCCTTTTTTCTTCCTGCACTAAGTATTTTACACCTTCATCAAAGGTATATTTGCAGATAATATATCTATTATAACATATTCAGAGTTTGTGGTGTATGGTTCTCCTGAAGTTTTGATTTTGTACTAAATAAAATCAGTAGAGTCACGGCTTGGAGAAGAAACATAGACAATAACAACAAATTGGAATTGTAATATAGTTAGTATATTGTTAGCCTTTCATAAAATTTCAAAGTTGGAAGGGCCCTCAGAGGCAATCTAGTCCAGTCCAACACCATATCCCACAAATGGTAATTTAGCTTCTGCTTAAAGATTTCAAGTAAAGACTGGCCCCTTCTAATTTTTCCTTGCAGTAAACTTGCAGAATAAATCTCATCTGTCTCATCTGTCTTCCCTTCAGATATTTGAAGATAGTGATCATGTTCCTGTTTTCTTCTCTGTGTTGCTTCCTTTGATTATTGATCCTTGTATGACATAAACTTGAAGCTTCACCACCTTGATTGCCCTTCTCTGGAACTCTTCCATCTTGTCAGTGTCCTTCCAAAACTATGTTTATTGTTTATGTTCACGTTCATCATTCCATTACATTTATGTACTATAAATTTGTTTAACCATTCTTCATTTGGTGGTCCTCTGCTTTGTTCTAGTTTTTTGTCACCACAGTTTGTGCCACTGTGAATATTTTGGTAACATGTTGGACCTTTCTTGTTATCTCTGACCTCTTTGGAGTATATGCCTGTGATTGTGATTCTGGGTCAAAGGGTTTTAGTCAGTTTTTTGACTAAATAATTTCAAATACATTTACAGAAAGGTTGAACCTATTGACATCTCCACCTCGATCATATTAGCAAGCAGCTTCCCCAGCATTAATTATTTCTATCTTGTCTAGCTTGCTAGGTGAGAGGTACAACCTCATTAAGAGTTGTTTGATTTGCATTTCTCTTTTCAGTGATTTGGAACAATTTTTCATATTGTTGTTAATAGTTTATAGGTCTTTTTTTTTTTTTTTTTTCGTTTTAGGCAGTTGGGGTTAAGTGACTTGCCCAGGGTCACACAGCTAGTACGTGTTAAGTGTTTGGTCTGGGGCCGGATTTGAACCCAGGTCCTCCTGACTTAAGGGCCGGTGCTCTATCCACTATGCCATCTAGCTGCCCCATAGGTCTTCTTTTGAGGACTATTGGTTCATGTATTCTGACCACTTAGACAGTGGTGTAAATATAAGCCCTTATCGCTTCACACTCTGATTGTTGCAATAGCCTATTGGTTGATTTCTCCCCCTCCCCCCAGTCCAATTCAGTAAACTCCAGTGGTGTTCTCTATTGCCTCCAGGAACAAATAGAAGATTTGATCTGTTTCGTAGTCAAAGCCCTTCCTACCATTCCAGGGTACTTACAGTCTTTGGGGCCAAGTTTGTTCTTTATCATTTTGCAGCATTTAATTTTGATTGGTTTGTGGCGGCTCTTCTTTTATGTAGTTGGAGTCACTGTGTATATTGTTTTCTTGGCTCAGCTCACTCTGCATTAGGTCATGTAAGTCTTTAATTGCTTCTTTGATCATATTCATCATTCCTTATAGCTCAGTAATCATTCACATTCTGCACTTTGTTTAGTCATTCCCCAGTCAGTGTGCATCTACTTTGTTTCTACTTCTTTGCTACCATAGAAGTCCTGCTATAAACATTTTGGTATATATGGAGCCTTTCTTTTTCTCATTTAACCATGTGGGGAGATTGGTGGGGGTGATACGTGCATCACTTTGGAATCTCTGATATAAGGCATGGAAATTGTTTTCTAGAGTGGTTGTGTGAATTCACAGCTCCATCAACAGTGCATTAGTGTACCTGTCTCTACAACCCCTCCAACATTGACTATTCTGGTCTCTTGTTACCTTTGCCAGTTTGTAGAGTGTGAGGTAAAAACTCTTTTTATGTGCATTTGTCTTATTAATGATAGAGAACATTCTTTCATGTAATAACTATTTCTATATATTTCTAAAGCTATAATAACTATTATTTCATAATAACTATTATTAGCTTAAAAATCTTTTGAGAAATTTTTTGTTCATATCCTTTAATTTAGCTATTGGAGAGTGCTCTCCCTTTAACCTAATCTGTATCTTCACATGCACATATCTTAATATGCAATGAACCACCCCCACACACACACCCTTTTTATTTTGGATGAGATATGCCCTTCCAGAGTTAGATTCTGTTTCTGGGCCACATCCTGCTACATCTTAGTAATATTTGTGAGATAAAATTTAATGCCTTGAGTGAGATTTCTAGTTTATCTGGCTTATAGCCCATATTTTGTGCAATTGAGATATCTGAAGTTTTATCTCTCTTCTAATTTGTTGCATAAATTTCTGGGTATCTTGACTGCTCTTCTTCCTACATTGTAGCTTTCCCTGTGGTGTCTAGATTAGTAGATATAGGTACGCAATTTTATCCTTTTCTCTTCCTTTTCAGTTAAAACTGTTAAAATTAGTTTTGCAAGACTTTGGGTAAGTACATTCTTTCATATAAGCCATTATTAGGTATATTATATCTTGTCCAGGAGCCTTTAATTCTGTAGGGGGTGTGGGGGTGTGTGTGTGGGGGGGGGCGGTGTGTGTGTGTTTGTTATGTATTTGGAGTTCACATAGCTGGAGGGTTTTTTTTTCCCTTCAAACTTATGATTTCATTGGTGAAGCAAGGGTGGGGAACCTGTGGCTTCGAGGCCACATGTGACCCTCTAGGTCCTCAAGTACTGCCCTTTGACTGAATCCAAACTTCACATAATAAATCTCCTTAATAAAAGGATTTGTTCTGTAAAAATTGGACTTAGTCAGAAGGGCCTCCCTTCCCCCCACCCCAAGGACCTAGAGGACTCAAGGCCGCAGGTTCCCTTGTGACCTCAAGGCCGCAGGTTCCCCACTCCTGGAGGGTATAGCCTAGTGTAGCAGATAGAGAAAGAAAGAACTGACTTTGGCCTCAACATGGGAGTCAGACCTAGTTCCAGGTTTGCCGATGGTGCGTACTGGCAGTGGGGCCCTGAGCAAGCAACTTAAACTTATGTTGACTCCTGGGAACTCTATTAGAAAATGTTACAGAGTAGTTGCTGATTTGCATTAGTGGAATGAGTTTCCTTACAAGGAATTTTCTACATTTAGGAAATCAGAAAAAGCTATCAGGCTAGATAACTTAGTAGAATTAAATATTATTTCTCATGGAATATTTTCTTCCCAAATTCTCCATTTCTTTTATCAGTAAATATCCTTGTGTGAGGTGGTTTTTTTTTTAATTTGTTTGTTTTGTTTATTTTGGTTTGGTTTTTGGTATGGTGGTGGAGGCATTATTCTTTCTTCCCTTATTAGGTTATAGTTTTAATTTTGTATGAAACAAAACCATAAGTTAGATGATTTGTTGAGCTCTTAGGGGGTTTTTCATTCCACTATTATACTATTTTATTTGGACAAATTGGGTTAGGGAAAACTTTATACTATGTAACTTATCTAGTGTGTCTTTATTTTAAATAACCTTGACTATTCTTGGTTCTTTGTGGCATTTTGATTTCTATTACCAAGCATTAAACAAGATTTTCTTTGCATAACTTTGTGAAATATTGGTTATATTTAGGTTTATGATTCAGTTTATTATATTCAAAATCTGAGGCTAAAGACTCACCTTTCTTTCATGGACACCTCTTCTCTCTCCCTTCTTTCAGTATTCATTTCTCCTCCTCCTTACTAGTATTATGAATGTTTGTATATATATGTATATATACAATATGTTTTATATATACACACATCTGTATCTATCGCGATCTATTATATATATCTATATCTATCTGTTTATATCTCTCTGTACACACACACACACACACACACCCTACCCCCTACATGCTTTGGGGAAGTGAAAAATATAACCTCCCTTAAAAAAAAGTGTAGTTGCCATGTGTAGATTTTTAGCAAATCCATTAATTTAGGGTCAGTTGTCTTCATCAGGTGTAATTATTTGCTTGTTTTAACTAAAAAGTCTCAGTTCATTGTCAGTGCCTGTGAGTAAGAGAAAATGTAAATTTTGTATGTCATAATTCTTATTAGCAGGAGGAGTCAGATTCATAAGGTCTTAGTTAAACAAGAAATAATTTTGCTTTACAACAGAACTACTACAAGTAGAAATTCAGCTACTAAATGTGTTAATTGTACATTAACAGGGCTGAAAAGTAGTTATGATTCTTTTTTAGCTTAAAGTATGTGTTGTTTTCACGTGCAGTGTTTTATTTATGATTTCTCAGAGTGTTCAGTGAATTCTTTTGGTTTTTCATTTCTTTTTATTTGAGGCATGGTCACATCTTATAATATTTATATTTTTGATATGTTTTAAATAGGGAACAAAGTATTCCTAGGAGCTACTTTAAGTCAGATTCACTCAGATCCTGACTTATTTTGGGGCTTGTTTGGTTTATGGAAGTATGTGGATTTTTTTTTTTTGAGGGGTGGGCACTGTTTCCGTTCTTTAATAGTTATAGGCCACTGGGAAACTCTAAAAGCTTCTGGGTTGCCGGATCATCGTTCCATGACTCTGGATTCCTTCTGCTTAGATTCCTTACACTAATTATGCCTGTATCTTAACTTTATTTGTTCTTCGTGCCTTGAAGTACTGTAAACATAGTATGTGTTGCCATTCTTATTTAATTTGCTTCAAATAATATTTCTGAATATCAGGAGTGTTCTCTTTGAACCAGTTCAGTTGACATAGAGTAACAACGATGATATTTTGTGGAGATTTGCTGTACATAGTAGTCCTTGCAACTGGAAATCCATTCTCTGACACAGTGCTACTATGATGTTGTCACAGCTGTTTATTAGATGGTTTGCATTCTGGTTTGGGATTTATTGGATATATTGCTTTCAGATTCTAGTATATCAGGTGGTCATCAATTTGTTTATGTTTAGCCTTTGTAATCTTAATCTCCTCCAGGTCCCACTAACATATGATAATAATAATAATCAGTGAGATGCCACTGTTTAGATCTTGAGTGCATCCATAATGTCTTTCTCTTGTTTGCTAGGCAGAAGATGGTGTTAGTGATTACGAGCTGATGTCTGGCACGCTTGCAGAGCAGGAGTAAGTGATTGCTGTTCAGCTTTCCAATCCTGTGAGTCCGATGACTTTTCTTCATGTTTTGGCATGACTGCCAAATACATGCATTGAAATCTCTCATGATCATCAGTTTGTCAGTTGATAGTATTGTTGCAAATAGTCTGTCAAGGTCCTTGTACAATCTTTCTTTTGTCACCTTAGTATTGTATCCATCATGGTGGGGACATATAGACTAATGGAAGAGACCTCTGTTTTAGTGGTAGTTGTGTGTAAAGGCAGGGTTGAAAGTTTGAGATAAGTTAACGATTGCAAATCTCTTCATTTTCTATGAAATGTTCTTTTAGGAATGGTGCTTTTGCTCACTGCCATAGTATTGACTGCCTGCTTCTCTGGCTCGTGTGCAGTCCTTTCTGGACAGCTGATGGTCTGGTTGTTGCATAGTTTCTGGTGTTCTGTAGCATAATTGTTTTAGGGTGGAACATAGCATTCTACTTGTCTGGAGAGTACAAGGCAGTTAAAAACTTGCCCTGTGTAGCAAACTAACCAGTATTGGTTAGGATGAGGCAGTCATTAGAGCACTCTTTTAGACTCTCCCCTCTGTTGTGTGAACAATTCAGTCTTAAGTAAGATGATTCAGATGTACAATGGGCAAACATTGACTAATATCTCAAGCTACCTGCTTGCATGAAAACTTTCTGGTTTGGGTCATCCCTACTATCATGGTACTTAAGTTGAATTTCCACTGCTAGAGGAGTGTATACAAACATCTTGCCTGAGCTGTTTGTAAACAATACTATTCGCTGTGAGAAAAATGACAGTGAATGATCTTAAGGAGTAAAACTGTTGTGGGTTCTTCTTAGCTGTTGTGCCTTCATCGTCTTCATTTGAAATTGTTGAGTGAGGTGTACACGTTTCTGAATTGTTAGGGTTGTTACTACTAAATACAATACCATAGTTAGGGGTTTGTTTTGGTTTGTTTGCGTATGGAAGAACACTTGAGTTATTACTTGAAATCATCACATTATCTTATCAAGATGAGCTAAGATAGAATACATTAAAATTTGAGAAAATTTATTGTAAATTGTTTCAGATGCGGTATTCTGTATTTCATATTCCAGAAAGCACTACCCTTTTAGCTAGATCCAAAGTCAGAGCTCAGTGTTTTCTTACATTGGCTATCCATCTGAAAAATATTTCATGGTGATTAATATTCCTTGGTAGATACTGACTTTGGCCAATATTTTAACAGTCTTGATCCTTCAGTTCTTTTTTTAAGGTACTCTTTAATTTTGGTTCCAAAAAAAGTGACTTTTGAGGGGGGAAAGTGAAAGAAAAATTAATCATTTGTCAGAAGTATAATGGAGAAGAACCAAATCTTTCTTTTTATGTATAAGTTTATGTGTTATCTCTCTTTGGGTTTTCTCAATGAAATGTAGTCACTCTATCTAACATGAAGCATTTTGTTTCTCATGGTAATGACTTAGAGAGGTGTGTGTGGCTCGCTCGCTCTCTATATTGCTAAAAAAATTTCTTTGAAGAGGAGGTATGCATACAGATTCTACTTTTTCAGAGAGTGGGTATAATCAATTCTCTTGTTTGTAGGCTGACTTATTTGAAGGGAATCTCCAGAGACATAAAATTATTATGCTAGGGTAGACGTGGTCCTGTTTAATTTCAATATATGTAATATAATAGAGTGATAACTAATGAAGTTGTGAATTTGACTTCATGGAAACTCATTCCTAAAAATGACAGATCTCTGTTTCTAGTCTTGGAACACCTGAATCTGTTTGTAAATTTTAAAATAGTTTTATTTTTGTAAATAAAGCAAGTTTCAAATCATAGTTAATCACCTTGTGGTGATTCTGGATTTCTTTTCATGAAATAGCAATGTTTGCTAGTGTGGATTTAATTGATTTGGTTTTTAGTTTGATCGTTAAAAAGATACATATATATTTTTTCCTTATGAAATTGCAACTTTTCCATAATAATTCCTTTTTCCTCCCTCCCTCTCTTGACCTTTATTATCTCCTACGGGTTTCTGTGATGTTTGTGATAAGTGAACAGTTCTCTCTCTCTCTTTTTTTTTTAAATTAAATAGAAGTTTTGGTGATGGGAATTTAGAAAATTTCTTCAACTCTCATTCATGTTTTTTTCTATTAAACAGGAAAAGGACCAGCGAAGCCTAGACATCAATACTGCCAAATGCATGTTGGGACTGTTGTTAGGAAAAACCTGGCCCCTTTTTCCAGTATTCCACCAATTCCTAGAGGTACAGAATGATGCTATTGAATGAAATGTTTATTTGCCTATTAAAAGAACCAATCGTGTATTTTGTTAAATTTTACATAACTATATTGTTATTTTAAAGTCAGTGCTTATAATTAATATCAATTATTTGGGCCTCATTGCATTCATACTTTAAATGTTAAAAATTCATAGCAAAAATAATACGTTATAAATACATTAAAATAATATTAGGTATAAATAATTTTTCCCTGGCTTATCTCCCCTCATTTCAGAAATTCTACTTTTATTTAGATTTTGTTTTGAGACAGTAAAAATTCAACATTTACCTTTTTACAGTCTTGATTGATTATCTGTTTCATTAAACAGTGGCTTTTTGTTTGTTTGTTTGTTGTAGACCAACCTGTGTGCTTGCCAAAATTCTTAAGACATTAGGAGTTTATGATTTAATAGGGAGATAGCATGGAGTGGTGGATAGAGCTGACTTTAGAGTCAAGAAGGTCTAAGGTCAAGCTCTGCATCTGATATATATTGGCTGTGTAACCCTCAGGAAAGTTCTCCGTGTCCCCAGAAACTCTGAGACTCTGAGTTGCAGTCTATTTGCTGATCATCTCAGTTGGTGGAGTTGTTTTCCTCACAAGCAGTTCTCGTGCAGCAGAGTTGTCAAACTCACTGACTGCTGCCCACAAGACTGGACTGCCAGAATACAAATAAAAATCCAGATTAACATAGATAATGTTAATGTGTAGTTTTCTAAGTCAGTATGAGGCCAGTAAGGATTCATTTCTGTTTGAGTTTGACACCGCTGCCTACAGCATTGAAATCATACCTCTAGACAAAAAAGAGGCTGTTACTGTCAATGTTATATATTTTATTGAAACCTGTGAGATTTGACCAATTTAGCCATTAAGTAAATAACTATTTTCTTCAGTTTGAAAACATCTAGCAATTTAAAATCTCATTTAATAAGAAAAAAGTGTTTGATTATAATTTCTGACCCATTGACTATAGAAGTAACTTTAGCTGAAAAGTAATAGTAGTAGCCAGAATGAAATCCCAGTAGCTTCTTACCAGGAATCAGTCTTTATTTTGTATCAAATATGACATTTTCATTTTTCCCCTCCCTTTTTTCCCTGTCCTTTGCACATATTCATAAAAAAAATGTTTTTATGAGCAGTCTTTTTGGAAGGACTTTTCTTTCCATAAACACAGAACACTTTTCTGCATATTTTAGATGATAAATTTAACAATAATATTTAGATCCATAATCAGTAATAAAAATATCACATGAAACAATAAGCTGCCATTTCCAGTTGTTTTTTTTTAATTGCTTGCTGATTTTGTTTTCATGAACCCTTTTAAACATATTAGAACTTATTTTATAGGGACCTAGAAAAATTGCTGATATATTAATTTTTTTTATAGTGATTGTTATTAATAATTCCTTTTTTTTGGACAGAAAGTACTAGAATTCCTTTAGAAATATGATAAGTTTAGGTCTTTAAAAAAGTCTTATGTTCTATCTTACATATAAATGAAATAATGCATGCACAATGCTTTGTAAACCTTAAAGCACTATATACACATGAATTTTTTTTTTTTATTTTTATTTTTTTTTGGTTAGGCAGTGGGGTTAAGTGACTTGCCCAGGGTCACACAGCTAGTCAGTGTTATGTGTCTGAGACCGGATTTGAACTCAGGTCCTCCTGAATCCAAGGCTGGTGCTGAATCCACTGCACCACCTAGCTGCCCCACATGAATTTTTATTATTATAAATAATTTGTACTAAGTCTTGTTGAAAAGCAGTGACAATAAAATACAGCCTTAAAATTGTCTGCTATGTTCATGTTATGATGGTAAAATATTCCATGATAAACCCAACAGAATAATTGTTCAGTGGTTCTCTACTTATTAATATTAATGAAGGCATCAAACAGGGTGACCTATGCTCACCAAAGGTTTTGCTACCATTATGGAGGGTATCCAGCTCAGAGTCCAAATGTAAGAGGGGGTTCCCAAGATAGTGAGATTGTCCAGATTCTGTGGTTTGGAGATATTGTGCCACTTGGATTTCAGCAAGCCTGGAACATTGCAGGACTTCTAAATGAGATCATTAAGGAGAGGGATAGCGTGATGTAATGGATATTGCCTTTGAGTCAGAAAGACCTGAGTTCAAGTTCTACTTCTAGCTCATGTACTGGCTTTATGACTTCAGGCATGTCACTTAATTTCTCATTTTCCCAGACATCAGTCTTCAGACTATAATTTTCAGAAAGATTGTCACTTTGCGCTGGCAGAATTTTATCAACTGGAATTTCCTTAGGATGAAAAAAATCACAGTTCAGGACACCACCTCTTCTACCCATCAGTCTAGCTCTCCACCTAGAAAAAACAAGTTACTGGCTGAACTCCTCTGGACTTGCCGTCACGCTCCAGAAACCTCATCAAACCTGCAGAATGACTTTCAGCCCTGGACTTCATCCCTCATCAGTTAATATCCCCTCCCCCTCTGATTGGGAAGGATGAAGTAAGAGAGCTTCTCCCAGAAGCTCCGTTTAAGGAGGAGGCCCAAGCCTTGCCAGTCGTCCATCCCTTCGTTTTCTACCCACTGTACTTTTCTGGCCTTCACTGTCACCTTTCCTCCCTCCTTTTTCAGATTCCTTTTGTTCATTATCTTCTCCCATTTGATTGTAAGCCCCTTGAAAGCAGGAACTGTCTTTTTTCTCCTCCATTCTTTCTTTTCTTTCTTCCTTTTCCTAGCGCTTAGCACAGTACCTGGCACATAGTAGGTGTTTAAATGTCTGTTAACTGACTGTTGTACAAATGTACCCATTGAGCTGATTAATCAGTAAGATATCTTAGAGAAATGTCAAATATGAAGATTGAGTTTAGATCCAGAATTGAGTTGGGAGTTAGAGAACTGTTGAACTGCATTTTCAATATCTCCAAATTAAAGCAAAAACTCACTATTTTAACACTTGTAGTCTCCTGGAGATGCTGTATTTAGCTAACTACAAATTATGAAATACCAGGAATCAGAATTGAAGATCACCCAGAGGTGATCTTCAATGGAAGACACACACGATCAGTGTCACAAGTAGCATAAATAATAACATCAGAGAGATGTATTTCCTGGTCATGTGTCAAAAGCAAGGTATAACAGCCTCTTGTTGCTGAATTGGTACCCATGTAATGTCCAGAGCCCCGGAGCAAGGCACCTAACATGTTGGGCAAACCATTTGTGAAAGATTTATGGGAGGTCAGAGACTACAGTCTCATGATATGAGAAGACATATTATGTAGGTGGTACTCTGTACTTTGGAGGAAGAACCCACATCATTAAACTTACAGATTTTTTGAAGAATTGAGTATGCTTATAAAAGTTGGAAGATTATCTTCCAAACTAACCACTAAAGAAGTCATCAGCTATATTGTTCGCTAATGTAACTTTACTGATGTAATTTAACTTAGTGTTCCTAGCTTTGGGACCCAGGTAAAGCTTTCTGACTTCCATTTTCTTTTAAAATACAAGCTAGTGGCAAAAAAAAAAAGAACTTTTATCGTGCGAAATTGGCCATCCTAAAGAATATTAACTAGCAGTTTGTTATCCTGTAAAGGAAATTATTGCCGCTTTGAAAATGATTAAATCAGTTGCCAGTGGGGAGAGCTTTAGAAGTGGATGTTGAAGAGGCTCTTGTCCATAGAGCTTTTAAGAAAGCCTTGCCTAAGTACAAACTGCATAGTGTTCACGAGAATGCCTTAATGTTTTATTTATGAGTTTTACCTTTCAAAGTTGCCTTGAATAGAATAGTGAACATTGTTTTAACTTCTGCTTTTAATTTTGTTGTTGTTGTTGTTGTTATTGGGGGCAGAGTGGGTAGGTAGAAAGTGCAGATTAGCTTCTATTGTTTTGTTTTTCTCTTAAAATAATACAATGGTAGCAATCATCCTTATGTTATTGGATGCAGAATTTTTCTGTGTGTCACAAAGATGAATCAGGTCATATACTACCCTTTGCCTATTATTTATACTTTTTGGTAGCTTATATGTCTCCCTGATTTTAGTGGCCAGGTTATATACCAATTATTGGCTTCATGGCTTGTTTTAATAGAATATTTAGGCATTGTGGTCCTATGTGGAAAATAAATCTGGAACATGAGCCTTATAGTTTAGATGACACACAAAGTATACTAATAGTACATTGTGCTCTTTAAGATTATGTTTAGTTGTTTTATTTTTATTTCTGTGTACCTATTTTTACTTTCTTTTTTAAGGGCAATGACTTTATCTTCTACCTTTGTATCCCTTGTTGTACCTAACAGTAGTGAGAATACAGTATACCTGTGATAAAGTAAATATCTATTGACTTGATTCAACTAGTCTTAAAATAGAAAGCTTGGTGAAAAACCATGCTATGCATATCTGAGAAGTAAAAACTTTCCTGTATGAACCTCTAACACCTCAAGGCCAAAAGATATGGATTTTTCAGACCCTCATATCATGACTGTTAGAGAAATCTTACACTTTTTTTTTCCTTTGGAGTTTCTGTAGTATTTTTGTCATGAAAATTTCCCTTAGATTTTTAAGTATCACTTTTGTTTTGTTGTCCAATCCTATTTACTTGGTACTAGAACATCTACAATTTGAATTGTTGATTTTTAGTGTATTTATATAATGTTCTATAATAAACAGATTGAAACAATTTCTAGTTCTTCCATGTTTCACTTATTTTTTTTCTTTTTAACAGCAATCAAAATATAAAGTTATAAACAAAGATCAGTGGTGCAATGTGCTAGAGTTTAGCAGAACAATTAATCTTGACCTTAGCAACTATGATGAAGATGGAGCATGTGAGTACTGGTGGGGGGTGTATTGACATTTTTCCTACCATCCTTTTGAAAGAATTTGTGCAAAACATACTCACTTTCCCTCTCTCTTTATAGGGCCAGTCTTGTTGGATGAATTTGTGGAGTGGTATAAAGAGAAACAGATGACATAGGAATTTAACTATGCACAGCAGCTCAAGAGTCCCTGTTAGCACAGTTCTGTCAACCATTAGCCATAACTTGCTGTTTGTATCAAAGCGCATGCTGCTTTTCTCGCACAGTGTCCCTCCTGCCGGGAAGTTGTGGTGTTGCTATTTAACAAGCCAATGACGCTTGCTGTGTAGCATTGTCCTCTTTGAAGGCTGCTTTGCGTTTTGTATTTACACTACAGATTGGTGAATTTGCCAACGTCTTCACTGTGATTATGTGTATATTGCTGTTTAAATTTTGTATATGTGTATAAAAAAAGCTTCACCTAGAGATTATTTCTGCAGAAATGTATTGTAAAAATAATTTTGTGGCACATTTTCGTCACTTTTTTCAAATGAATCTTTTATTTCTTTATTTGGTCTCAAATGTAGCATTTCAGAAAACAAGACTCAACAACTCCTTGAACATTGTTGCCATGAGCAGCCATTGCCCGTATAACATTTCTGTTTCAGAGGTCATTTTTTTGCTAGGGGAACGAGTGTCATTTATTCCTTCAGCAGCACATGCCAAATGTCATTTAGTTTTAGTTAAAACTATTGGCCTTTAAAAAGTTAAAATTGAAATTATTTAGCCTACATAGTTGTAATATGCCACAGATAATTTCTACTTGGTACATAGAGTATTTTTTTTTAAAACATAAACATATTTAAACTTTTTTATGTTTTAAAAAAAAAACCCTGTAGTATTTTAGATAGTGATACAAATCAGCAAATTAAAAATATACTTTTACAAAAATGTGATTTAGCTCCTTTACATTGCCTTTGGCGTACTCCCTTCCTTCCTCCTCAACACTCTCTTTTCCTTTGGCTTACGAAGAATGTTCAGGCTTCTATTGTTTCCTAAGCTACTAAAACTAAAATTTATGTTCTCCCTTCATCCAAAATGAATGGTTTGTTGGCAATCACAGTTTAGCACCTCCAGCCAACTGTGGGTCATGGTTTGAATTTTTAGTTAGGCTTTCATAGTGTCTAATTTTTGGTTTCTTACTTAATTAAAGGACTATATTGAATAGTGAGGATTTGTTTTTCCTTTTCTTACCTGCTGGGTTTTTCCTGGCAAAATGTTCATTGCAGGCAATGGATATTAAACCACCAGCATTGAGTTAAATACACACTATCTTTTACATAGGGACCACTTTTTTTTGGTGACTGAATAATTTGTACAGGAAAGTTTTAGCCATTATTTGCCCAAATGAGAAAAACTAGAGTGAATGGAATGGTATCTTAACATTTGCATTTTATGTCTTGTTTTCTCTGCCTTACCCCTTCTTAGGAAATATATTGTCAATACCAACACTTATTTCTTCAGTATATCTGGTGCTAAATAATGCAGTCCTTAGGGTTTTATGAAAATAGAAAATTTTATGGTTGCTTGACAAGTAAAAATCTGTTGGTGCATTTGGACAAATGAAATGAATGCAGCTATTATGTAGTATGAGCAGAATCTAAGACCAGGCAAGTAATTGTAAGCAGTTTGAACTTGATTGAAATCTGCTAGTGGCTCTTCTCTGTGGCGCACCCCCTGCCTTGATTAAATGTGAATTTTTCGACTTGTACAAAATGAGAAAAAGCACATAGGCATGTTCTGCTGCACTACTGTGTCACAGTTTCTCTGCTAACGTATCCAGGATTTTAGGTTTTATTTGAATTTCTTTTCCCTGTTGTAATTAAACCACCAAAGACAAATTATATATGTATATACAATGTGTTTGCATATACAGAATCATGTTACAGTAAAAATGCAACTACTACCTTTCCCCACCAAATAAAAATGTTTGGTTTGCTGTGAAATAAACACATAGAGGAGTTTGAAAAGCTATGTAATGACTAAGTATACCTGATTGTTCCTGTTTGTGTGCTCATGTTTGGTCATTTCTGAGTTAGTGCCAATTTGCACACGATAATAACTGTAAGTGGATTAGAAAATGTTTATGGAAAGCAACCAATATTAAATCCAATATTTTGCAAGGATTTTAGTGTAAATATACATATTTCAGTGGTGATAGCCAGAGGAAAAATATAGAGATATATAGAGTACTGTTGATTTTTTTAATCCTGTTTACAAACAAACAACATTTTAGAAGTAATGTCTTACAAATTTGGTCAATTGTGTGTTGTTGTTTTTTTCCCTTTAAAAAAGTACAGGCAACACACACAAAAACCCTGGGTTTATTTATTTATTTTTTTTAATTTTTTAGTGTCAGATTAAGAATCTGGAGAATTAAAAAAATAGTAAATGGCACAATTCTCTCAGAATATAAAAATTGTTGTAAAGGGAAAATTGCATTAGGTAAATAATTAGACTTTTTAGCAATGGTGGGTAGAACTTGAGAAAGCTATTAATTATGTATGTGATTTTTAAAAAAAATATGAATCTCAAGGGGCAACCAAAATTTCCATGCTTAAAAAGGCCTGAATGGTTTTCATTTTGCAAATTTTAAACTTTTTTTTAAAATAAGCCTTTGAGAATATTTATGGAGATTCCTTATCTCCTCTCCCACCACCTTCTGTTTTAATGTAGTTCTTTTTAAAAGTAGAGAGGTATTGGAGGGATGGGATGCTTAGACTTTTTTTTTTTAAGTCTCTGTCTACTTATCTCTAGACTAGGTTGATATTGACTCATCATAGATATCTTCAGATGGTTGTTTAGTGGCTTATGCCAAAAGATTAGTTTATGTTTCCTTCTTCATTTCCAGCAAGATCCTCAACCCTTTTTTCCTCATGATATTTGAACACTACCATATAAGTGCTCACAGTGGAATGGAATGTAAAGTTTAGATTTACATTGCCACAATGGTTGGTCAGAGGTTTCATTATTTGATTTCTTTTAAAAAACACCTGCTGAAATGTTGTGTATCTTTTTGAAGCATGAGCTACTAGTTAAATGGGTTTTGGTCCTTTTTTTTTGGTAAATCTGAGTAGAAAAACCTTTACACTGTTGTCCAACTTAACAGATTTTTTTTTGACCTCTAGTTTCTATTTTAATTGTACTTTTGAGGTTTATACAGAAAGCTTTAAAAATTAGCTTGTCCCCCTAATTTTAATTCTTACAACTGCTAAAATACCTCTGTAAGCCTTATCCTTTCATATGTTGTATGATAAATGTATAGAATTCATCCACCAACTGAACTGTTGGTTGTCTGTAAATGAGACCAAAATGTGGGTTGATTTTTGTCACAAAATAATTTCTACTGGAGGTTACTGCTTGTTACATGGACAACAGTTAACCTATAACTGTGAATGCTTTTATGTCTTTAGTATTTGCATTACATACATGAGGTGTGCAAAGTGTTGTAATTCACTGCTTAACTGAAATACTGTCATGCCACCTAACAGGACTTAAGCAGGTTTGTTTTAGGTTTTAATCGAGTTGATGTAAAATGGTATTCCCACAAATAAAAAGAATTTGTGTTTGGTTTCAGAAACTGTGTCATTTTTCTGTGGTTTTTGCTTAATAAGTAATCCAAGATATTCTGTTAAAAGTGATTTTAACTACCTTTATTTAAAATGTTTAATAGGGTCAGCTAGGTGGCACAGTGGCTAGAGCTCTGGCCCTGGAGTCAAGAGGACCTGAGTTCAAATCCAGCCTCAGACACATGATATTTACTAGCTGTGTGACCCTGGGCAAGTCACTTAAACCCGATTGCCTCACCAAAAAAAAAAAAAAGTTTAATCTGTACATTTATTCTGGCAATGATTTTCTCTAACATGATGGTAGAAAGAGTGTTGGGTTTGGTTTCTGTAGACTTGGATTTAAGTTACCTCCAAGTTATATATTTTTTTTTGTTTGTTTTTTTGGTGAGGCAGTTGGGGTTAAGTGATTTGCCCAGGGCCACATAGCTAGTGAATGTTATGTGTCTGAGGCTGGATTTGAACTCAGGTCCTCCTGAATCCAGGGCCAGTGCTCTAGCCATTGCGCCACCTAGCTGCCTCGTACAAGTTATTATAAGTTGGTTAACCGCTACAGGTTATTTAAGCTCTGTAAAATAAGGAAGTCGCACTGGACAACTTTTCAGGTCTCCTAATTCTGAAGTCTGTACAGTGGATATAGTGCTGGAGCCTGGAGTCAGGAAGACCTGAGTTCAGATCTGGCCTCAGATACTTAATAGTTGTATAACTCTTAGCAAAAGTCACTTAACTTGTCCTTGCCTTAGTTTCCTCAACTTTAAAAGGGAGATGATAATAGTACTTCCTCCCAAAGTTGTTATGAGGATCAAAGGAGGTAATATTTTTAAAGCACTCAGTACAAATGCCTGCCACATATAGGTGTTTAATAAATTCTATTTCCCTTCCTTCCCTCCCCTAATCTGATAGAAGGGTGAAAATGTTAGTTTTGTCTAAATGTTCTCTCCCCTAAACTGATTATTTCCATTTTAGGGTTTGTTTAAAATGTAAATATGAGCTATTAAAAGTGGATCCCTAATTTCATCATTTTGGGAACTTCCATCTACACCTTTTCCTATTTCAACTTTGTGTGGTTTGTTTTTTCCTCTGAACATTATTTTCTTTGATATAGTGGTCCTGCCATTTCTTTGATCTTCCTCTCTATCATAGGATCACAGATTTAAAGTTGAAAGTCACCTTAGTGGTCATCTAACTCAAAACCTAACCTTTGTTAACTTTACCTTGGCTTTTATTTCAAGTATTTGTTCAGTCTGGGCTTTAGCATTTTTGATGTTTCAATGGTCCATGCTACTCATTCAGTAAGCAAGCATTTATTAATCTCATGTGCTTGATACTGGGGATACAAAGACACAGGCAAAACAATCCCTGCCCTCAAGGAGCTTCCATTCTTGTGGTGGAGACAACATGTACGCTTATATACACGTGTGTGTATGTATGTCATATAAACAAATGCAAGGAACCTTATCGGGGGAAGATTTTAGTAAGTGGGTGAGGCTTTATATGATTTTTTTAAAAAAAACCAGAGATTCTAGGAGCAAGAATATTTTTGGCATGACAACCAGTGCAAAGGCACAGACAGGAGTTGGTGTCTTACGTGAGGACCAGCAAGTAGGAGAATAGAAGTCACTCAAATTTGTTGTGTAGGAGTAACACATGTGAATGATGAGTGGAAACGGAGAAATGTGATGTAGAAACCAGTTAGGAGACCATTGCATTAATCTCTGTGAGAGGCCATGGCTGAAGTAAGAGTGTAGCCATGTGAGTGGAGAGAAGGGGACCGATTTGAAATGTTGTGGAGATGGATATGAAAATGTTTGGTCATTGGAGATGTAGGGTAAGAGAATTAAAGATGACACCAAAAGAATGGTGGGAACCTGTGTTGTCATTGGGAAATCTGAAAGGGATGGGTTTGAGGGGAAAGCTGAGTTTTGTTTTGAAGTTGTTGCATTTGAGATACCGAGAAGACATCTAGTTTGAAGTATCTACTGAGTAGTTCATGATGAAAGTACTGGAGCTCAGATATAGACCCCAGAGTCATATGCATAAAGGTAAGTGAACACAGGAACTGATGAAGTCACCAAGTGAAAGTGTAAAGAGAAAAAAAGAGCCCAGACAGAGCCTTGGGGGGCATCCACAGTTGGACATGGCATGGATAGTGCTCGGTCAAATGAGATGGACAAGGAGCAGAACCAGCAGAGTATCCAGGAGGGGAGAGAGTGGGCAGTTGTGTCAAATGCAGTAGAGAGGGTAAGAAAGATGAGGGAGAAAAACTGATCAGATTTGGTAAACACAACAAGAGATCACTGGGCACCTTGAAGTAAGTTTCATTGGAATGGAAACCAAATTTTAGCAGAGGAAGTAGAGACAAAAGTAGATGGATTTTTTTCCAAGGAGTTTGGCTGAGCAAGAGAGAAACCGTAGATCACGATAGCTGAGGGAGATACTAGGTTCTAGCGAAGGCTTTCTTTGTCTAAAAGACTTAATGTGTGTTTGTAAGCGGACGAGGAACCACCAGGGATTGAAAATTAGGTGGGTGATGGCCGAAGGATGATAGTGGGGCAACCTTCTGGAGAACAGGAAAAGGGATGTAGATTGGCTTTATTGAGAAGGGCCACTTCTTCATTAGAGATTGGTGGGTGAAGTCAAGGAGTTGTGAAATGAGGAAAAGAGGGAGCTTAGAGTGAATGATCTTGGTTCTCTCTATGAAGGATGAGGTGAGGTCCTCAGTGCTGTGGAAAGCTTGAGAATGTCTGGAACATCCACTGTGGCTTGTGAGTGGAATAGAGAATATTAGAAAAAAAAATTGTCAGAGGCAGTTGGTGGCACAGTAGATAGTGTTGGATTTGGAATCAGGAAGACCTGTGTATGAACCCTACATCAAACACCCCTTGCCGTGTGATCTTGTCAAGTCACTTAACCTTTGTTTCAGTTTTCTCATCTGTAAAATGAGGATAATAGTACTTAAAAAGCTGTGAGGATAAAATGACATCAAAAGCACTCTGAAAACCTTGAAATGCTATACAGATATTAGCTATTATTATTTTTTGGTTTTTGAAGCATTTTTTTCTTTTTTAAGGCAATTAGGGTTAAGTGACTTGCCCAGGGTCACACAGCTATAGTAAGTGTCAAGTGTTTGGTCTGAGGGCGAATTTGAACTCAGGTCCTCCTGACTTCAGGGCCGGTGCTCTATCCACTGCGCCACTTAGCTGCCCCTATTATTATTGCAAGGAATAAAAGTATGCGCTTGCTGCAACGAGGGCCCGTTTGAGATTGGATAACACATGTGTAATGAGCACAATTAGCTTAGTTTTATGAGTCTTCAGCTCCACTCATCAGTAAGTGACTAGGAAAGGGAGGCAGATGGCAGGAGCAATCCGGACTGTGGCTTGGCTAGATCTGAGCAGCAAGAGAACACGGGATTCAATAGAGTTGAAATGGTTCACTAAGAGGTTGAGATTGGGAAAGGAGGAACCCCGCTGGACAAGATGCACACTGTCCCCAGGCCCCCAAAGCCGCTCCAGCCTCAAACTTACATACAGTTTTAGACAAAGAGCTGATGACTGTATTGCCTTTCCTGAGGCAAGGCAGTGGGGTCATCATTACCAGTGTCAAACTCAAGTAGAAATGGGGCCCCTAAACTGTACATAAAGATCCCTACATCTGCATATTGGCTTAGAAAACCACACATTAACACTAACATTTTCATTTTTTATTTATTTTGTTAAATATTTCTCAATCACATTTTAATCTGGTTTGCCACACAGGAGTGTTGTGGGCAGCATGTTTGACAAAACCTCTGGTCTGGGCACTGAAATGAGGGTGTTCTCTCAGTTGCCTAATGAGGAATAAGAAGCCAGGACCCAGTAAATTAATTATAGTTGTGCCGCAGCAAGCAAGGGTCTAGACGGGAACAATGAATGGTCTCCAGGTCAATTAAGCCTTACCAAACCTACACCTTGGGGGCTGGGCCGTACCAGTCAAAACAGGTTTTCATTGGCTCACAGTAATGCTGTGTACTTTATGTATTCAAAAGATTTATTCTTAGCAGCGGTCTGTAGGTTTTACTGGAATGCCAGAGGGATCCATGGCCCCCAGAAGGTAAAGAACCCCTGCTTTAGAATCTCCCATTCCATCTTCCCTTTGTGTGAACTCTCTGAAATCTACCCGAAATAGTCTATTTATCAGACTATGCCCAGTTTCCCCCTCATCTCTCATAAACTCTTAGATGACATGGTCACTTCTTATAAAGGATCCATCTTTTCTGCTTTGACCAGCTCCTTCTCATGGATCTATATAAGTTTCAGAGTAGTTTCCCTTGTCACTTCCTGAAGAATAAAATTATTCTCAAGGCAAGTTAAAAAAAAATCAGCAAAATCACTAATGCAGAAATTTGTTTTGCATGACTACATATTTGCAATAGGTTTTGTTTTTCTTGCCTTAATGGGTTAGGGAGGTGGTGTGAAGAGAGATTAGGAACTGAAAAAAAAATTAATCAAAAGGTCTCTGCTTTAAAAGAATAATAACTAATAAGCAGCTGCTCTTCTAGTAGAAGTCTGGATAATCCAAGTTTCTCCTCACAATTACGCCTTGCCTTAGCACAAGCCCAGTAATCTACCCTACTGACCTCCCGCTGCTGCAGGCTGTATTCTCATTCTTCCCTGATTAATTTTGTATTATACTCCCCACTGTGACTATTGCAAATGCTACCTCTGGATCCCTACACTAACTCCTTCCCCTCCTTCTAAGCAGAGGGCCTTGTCTCCTACTTTTCTGAGGTAACAGACACTATCGTGATCTCTATATTCTATACCCCCATACCCTGCTGTATCGAACTCAATACATTCCTTCTTTGCTCTAGTCTTTAATGAAGGGGTGGTCCTTCTTATCAAGGACAGCCCCGCTATTTGTTCCCTTAATCTTATGCCTTTCTGTCATCTTCAGAAACTTGTCCCTTTAACTGTTATTTCCTCCTTTTTTCCCCTCCCTCCTCCCACTTCTGGACCCTGTCCGTCTTATGTACTGCCTCTGTCTCTACTGCCAAAAACATCTTCAGGTCTACCTTATCCTTTGAAAAAAAAAGGGAAGAGAGGCAGTTAGGTGGTACAGTGGAAAGAGCTCCAGCCTTGAAGTCAGGAGGACCTGAGTTCAAATCTGGCCTCAGACACTTGACACTTACTAGCTGTGTGACCCTGGGCAAGTCACTTAACCCTAATTGCCTCAACAAAGGGAAAAAAAAGCCGTCCCTTGACTTTATGAGTCTCATCCCTTTCATGGGCAAACTTTTTTTTTTAAGCCCTTCATATTGTTTCTTTTTATTCAGAGATTTGGAATGACAATTGTAAAAACAAAATCAATATCACTTCCTTCAAAGACCTAACTTATTGTTTGGTGGTAAAATGAAAAAAAAAAAAAGCTTATGACTTTGCATTAGGAGATCTGATGTGGAGACCCAGTTTCAATAGTCTCTTAAGCTTTCTAAACCTCCAATTCCCCATCTGTAAAATGGAGATGATACAGTTTATATTATATACCTTACAGAGTTATGAGAAAAGCATTTTTGTAAATCTCATGGTTATACATCCATATGTGTGTATAAATTAGTATTCAAGTACATGGGATTAATATGGTGTGGGAACTCCCCACCGAGGCAGATAGCAGCATGGTTATAACTAAGTAGTTGTTTTAGGACATTACCAGGATCTTAAAGTGGTTAAATGACTTGCCCAAGCTCACATGGCTAGTAACTGGCAGGGGGTGGAATTTGATCAATTTCAAGTCTGTCTTTGACTCTGTGGTGCAATAAATCAACCAACAAGCTTATCTTTGTTAATCACCTGCTAATGTGCAAGGTATATGCCGAAGTCTGTTACTCTAATTACACTTATTTATTTATTTCGGCTAGGCAATGGGGTTAAGTGACTTGCCCAGGGTCACACAGCTAGTAAGTGTCAAGTGTCTGAGGTCAGATTTGAAATCAGGTCCTCCTGTATCCAGGGCCGGTGCTCTGTCCACTGCACCACCTAGCTGCCCCTCTAATTATACTTATTCAATATAATTTAACCTTTTTTAATAGCACTTATTTTGGTGTTCTGCGCACAATGGATGCTTAACAAATGCTAATTGTCTATATTATACAGATGTAGTGTATTAATAGAGTACTAGACTTGGAGTCAGGAAATCTTGAGTTCATATCTTGCCTCTCATAGTTACTGCTGTGTGACTTCAGTAAATCACTTAACCCCTCTGAGCTTCAGGTTTAGCTTCTGTAAAGTATAGATGATTGAAATCTACAAAGGCAGAAGGAGATTCCACACCATGAAATCCCAGCTCCATGATATAGTCACAAACCACATAATGTTTTCTTTGGATTCCTGCCTTGGGATCATTTGATAAGTGAAATGTTTTGTATAATCAATCCTTCCTGGTATTTTAGCATATGAATGCCGTTGGAAGGAATCTATCCTTATAGTAAATTCCACTTTCTAGGAAAAGATATTGTATCAGGTCTGCAGTATTTTTGAACAACTCTGAGATTATGTATTAAATAATATGTATATTTTTTATTAGAGAATTTCAAGGGACTTGAAGGTTTCAATGTTATACTTAACAACAGGATGTGGAAAACTTTAAAATTGCTTTGTTGTAGATTTGGTATACTCATTTTTTTTCTTTTTAAAATCAGTGTATTTACTGTGTTGGTTCTTTGATAAACTATCAAAACTTCAAATCTCTCCAGTACCATACATTGCATAAATTCATAGTCATGATTCTCTATGTTGATTTTGTTTGGCTGTCACGGTGAAGAGAGCACTTGAACTAGGAGACGGAAGACCCAGTTGGTTTCTAGTTAACTGTTTGACCTCTGGAAATTTGTTGAATCTCTCTGAGCCCCAGGTTCTTCATTTGTCAACTAGGAATGATACCAACGTTGCCTTTATCATGGTGTTAAGAGTAAGACTCAAATGAGGTAATGCACAGGAAATGATAATATATGAAAGCAGCATGGGACAAGGAAAATCATATTGAATTTAGAATCAGAGGACTTGTGATCAAATCTCACCTCTGTGTCTTATTCCCTGTGTGACTTTGGGCAAGTTACTTAAACTCTTTTTGCCTCAGGTTTCTCATTACTTTTTTCTTTTTTTTTTAATTAATTAATTTTGATTTATCAACAAATCAAATTTACAAACAAACAAACAAAACAAATTTATCAAACAAAACTCAACAGAAGAGAAAAAAATAGCGAATAGTATGCTTCGATCTGTATCCAAACTATAGTTCTTTCTTTGGATGTGGATAGCATTTTCCATCATGAGGCCTTGGAGATGTCTTAGATCCTTGTATTGCTATCAATATTAGTCATCGTACAATGTGGCTGTTACTGTGTACAACGTTCTCCTGGTTCTGCTCACTTCACTCAGCATCAGACTATACAAGTCTTTCCAGGTTTTTCTGAAGCCATCATTTCTTATAGCACAATAGTATTCCATTACATTCATATACCATAACTTGTTCAGCCATTCCCCAATTGATGGACATCCCCTCAATTTCCATTTCTTTGCCACCACAAAAAGAGCTGCTATAAATATTTTTGTACATGTGGGTCCTTTTTCCATTTGTATGATTTCTTTGGGATATAGCCCTAGATGTGCTATTGCTGGGTCAAAGGGTATGCACATTTTTATAGCCCTTTGGTCCTACTTCCAAATTGCTCTCCAAAAAAAAAATTTTTTTTTTAAGCATTTTCCTCTCCCACTCACTTTTGAAGCCCTTGCAGTCTGGCTTCCAATCCTAATACTTCATTGCAGTTACCAACAACCTCTTACTTGCAAAATCCACTGGCCTTTTCTCAGAACTCAGTCTTGACTTCTTCCTTGTAATATATGACTCTATTGATCAGCTTCTTCTGGATACTTTCTGCTCCCTGGGTTTTGACATTACTTCATTGTGGTGTTTGTCCTTATGGTTCATCCTTCATTCCTGAAGAGGACCAATGACATCAGGAGGGTGATGTATTGACTTGCAATTGGATTGCATTGGATTGAATTGGATTTTAGTGAGGCAAAGCTGTGTGAAGTCATCAGTCTCATTCTCTCCTCCAGAGTCATTGGAGTCTGGTGGCAAGACATAGGTCAGGACCACTGGTGATGGCCCCAGATTACAGTGGGAGACCTTGGCCTTTTTAAGCTAATATAGAACACCCGTTCAATAATTAAAGACTAGGTAAGAATTGAGGCAAAAGATGGCCTAGTTTGCCTTCACAAAAGAATCAGTCTGGGAGGGGAAGATCCTCAGAGTTTCACTCTGAGTCATCAATACCAGAACAAATGAGCAAGTGAGGCTTGGCCTGGGACCTATTATTGGCCAGTCAGTGAGAGCTAGAGTGGTTTGAGTTTAAAGGCATAGTCAAGAAGCTACGTTTGAATCCCAATGGGCTTTATCAAAGCCTAGTTTTTCACAACTATATTTCAGGAAATCATAAATGAAAACTATGAGACAAAAGAGTTAATTGTCCCAGTTTAAAAAAAAAACCAAACAAACAATAATAGAATAAATAAGTAAGGAAATCTAGCCCCCCAACCCCAAGGTCCCTGGCAAAATATATGCAATCAAAATTTATGTTCTTTTGGACAGAGCACCAACAAGTAAGAGTATGACTCCCCACATGGACAGAAGGAGAAGAACTTGTGTATGTTAACCTTTTACCAAAATGTAGTTTCCCTGCTTCTCTCTTTTAATTAGGTCTATTTTTGCTTTTGCTTTATCTGAGATCATAATTACTACCCCAGCTTTTTTTTTCTTTTTTTTTCTTACCTCAGCAGGAGCATGCTAGATTCTGTTCCAGACTCTTATTTTTAGTCTGTGTATGTCCCGTTTGAATTATATTTCTTGTAAACCACATTGCTGGATGCTGGTTTTTATTCCATTCTACTATCCACTTCCATTTTATGGCTGAGTTTATCTCATTCCCATTCATAGTTATGATTACTAACTCCTACTTCTCTCCATCCTATTTTTTTTCCTGTTTATCCATCTCTTTCCCTTTTTACCCTTTACCTCCTCAAAAGTTAGTTTTGCTTCTAACTATAACTTCCTTTAATCAGTCCTTCTTTGTATTGCCTTCCTTCTTTCTCTTAAGCTCTTCCCCTCCCACCTCCATATTGGTTAAGATAGATTTCTGTATCTATTGAGTGTGTCTGAACCAATTCCCCATGAGAGTGAGGTTCAAGCATTGCCTGCCACCCTCACACTCCATTTCCCCCTTCATTGTAAAATTCTTCCTTGCGTGTCTCTTTTATGTAGATAATTCCCCTCTTTCCTCTTCTTTCCCCCTTCTCCCAGTGCATCCCTCTTTCTTGCCTCTTAATTTTTTTTTTTACATCAACCAATTATAGTCAACTCACACCTGTGCCCTCTGTCTGATGGGGATGGGATCTGAACTCCTGAAAGGAAAAGATCATGTCTTTGGGATGTGGACCCCAAGAAAGAAAAGTCCTGGACTTTTCACAAATCTCTGGCATTTGCCTGAGGCTTTAATCTACTCAACTGGCCTTTCATTGTGGCTATGCCCAATCTCCCAATTCTGTTCTGTTACCTCCCAATTGCCTCTGGCCACTTCCCACCCTTTATCTAGACTCATTCTCCCTTGGCCACTTGATCCAGGTCCCTGTCCTTCTGTTCACCTTAGTTTACTGGCCACTCCCATCCAGATCCTCCTTGGACCCTTCCTTCAGTCACCCCAGACTACTTGGCCACTCCAGGATCCCTCCCTACAGTCTTTCTGAATATAAAATTCATCTTGTCTCCATTAAGGTGCTCAGATTCATATATTCTAGTCAATAACTCCCTAATGTTCAGATTCCTTAAGAGTCTGGCCAATATGGCAGATCTTTTATAAATCTTGTCTTTGGCCAAAAGAAGGGTTGGGTGGAATTCATTAAGTCAGGACCTGCATGTTGTGATTTTGGGGTCCCAGTACCCTGGGACCTAAACCTCTGGACCTCAACATGTCTACGCAGTTTTCCTTGATGATTTCTTGAAAGATGAAGTCTAGGCTCTTTTTTTTTCATGGTTTTCAGGTAGTCCAATAATTCTTAAATTATCTCTCCTGGATCTATTTTCTACTTTATTTGTTTTTCCAATGAAATAGTTCACATTTTCTTTTATTTTTTCATTCTTTTGGTTATGTTTTATTGTTTCTTCATGTCTTATGGAGTCATTAGCCTCCACTTACCCAATTCTAATTTTTAAGGAAATATTTTCTTTAGTGAGTTTTGGTACTTCTTTTTCTACTTGCCCAATTCTACTTTTTAAGGCATTATTTCCTTCAGTGAATTTTTGTACTTGTTTTTTCCAATTTACCAATTCCTCCTTTTAAGGAGTTCTTCTCTTCATTAGATTTTTGTGTCTCTCCCAATTTGGCCTATTCTGTTTTTTAAGGTGTTATTTTCTTTAGTATTTCTTTGTGCCTCTTTTACCAAACTGTTAACTTTTTTCCATGATTTTTTTACATCACTCTCATATTCTTTTCCCAATTTGTCCTCTACCTCTCTTATTTGATTTTTTGAAATTCTTTTTGAGCTTCTTCAGGAATTCTTTTTTTGGTCTTGAAACCAATTCATAATTTTTCTTTGAGGCTTTAGATGTAGCAGTTTTGACTTTATTGTCTTCTTCTGAGTTTGTGTTGTTTTGATTTTCTTTGTCACCATAATAACTTTCTATGATCAAGATTTTTTTTTTTATTGTTTGCTCATTTTCCGCGCCTATTTCTTGATTTTAACTATGTTAAAGTGGAGCTATCTGCCTACAGGGTGGAGGAGACACTGTCTCAAGCTTTAGGTTTTTTTTCTTTTTTTTTCCCTCCAATTTATTTATTTGGTTTTGGTTTTCAACGTTCACTTCCACAAGATTCTGCATTCCAAATTTTCTCCCCATCTCTCCCCTCCCCCCACCCCATGACAGCCTGCATTCTGAGTACCCCTTCACTCAATCTGTTATCTCTTCTATTATACCCCCTCTGCCTTTCTTTTATCCCCTTCCCCTTGTATTTTCCTGTAGGGTAAGATAGATTTCTATACCCCTTTGCCTGTGTATCTTGTTTCCCAGTTGCATGCAGAAACAATTTCTAACATTCGTTTCTAAAACTTTGAGTTCCAAATTTTCTTCCCTCCTCCCTCCCCACCTACCGTCATTGAGAAGGCAGGCAATTCGACATAAGCTATACATGTGCAGTCATGCAAAACACTTCCATGATAGTCATGTTGTGAAAGAATAACTATATTTCCTTCCATCCTATCCCAGCCCCCCATTTATTCTATTCTCTCCTTTGACCTGTGCCTCCTCAAAAGTATTTGCTTCTGATTACCCCCTCCCCCAATCTACCCTGCCTTCTATCACCCCTCCCTCTCTTCTCCCCTTCCCCCTAATTTCCTGTAGGATAAGATAGATTTTCACACCCAATTGGGTGTGTATGTTATTCCCTCCTTAAGCCAAATCCAACAAGAGTAAAGTTCACTCAATCCTTCTCACCTCCCCCCTCTTCCTCTCCACTGTAAAAGTTTTTTCTTGCCTCTTTTATGTGAGATAATTTACTCCATTCTACCTTTCTCTTCCTCCTTCTCCCAGTACATTCCTTTCTCTCACCCCTTAATTTTATTTTTTAGATATCATCGTTTCATATTCAACTCACTCTGTGCCCTCTGTTTATATATATATATATATATATATATATATGTTCCCTCCTACTACTCTATATTAATGAGCGGTCTTATGAGTTACAAATATAATCTTTCCATGTAGGAATATAAACAGTTCAACTTAAAGTCCCTTATGATTTCTCTTTCCTGTTTACTTTTTCATGCTTCTCTTGAGTGTTGTATTTGAAAGTCAATTTTTCTATTTAGCTCTGGCTTCTCAAGCATGCATTAAATTTATCTACATCATTGAATATCAATCTTTTCCCCTCATTGATTACACTCAATTTTGCTGGGCAGGTGATTCTTGGTTTTAATCCTAGTTTCTTTGACCTCTGGAATATCATATTCCAAGCCCTCTGATCCCTCAATGTAGAAGCTGCTAAATCTTGTGTTATCCTGATTGTGTTTCCACAGTACTTGAATTGTTTCTTTCTAGCTGCTTGCAATGCTTTAGGTTTTTTGTACAGCTGTTTTCAGATACAGTTCTGGGGACCTGTGAATTTTCAGTTCTTCCAACGTGGTATGACTAGGGAGACATATGTTTACTACTCTCCTGGTCTATGCTCTGATCTGTGAGACACCACAAGCACTCTTTTCAGCCCTGGAACTGTGACCAGGGTCCCAGCTCCATTGTGGCTGCAAGCTTTAGTGTGCTAGTATTCCTCCTTGCCCTGGGACTGTGACCCAGATCCAAGTATGGGTGAGGCAATAGAGTCCTACCCCTAGTGCCAGCAAAGAGACCCCTGTAATTTTCTGACCAATTGTCTGACCCCCTTACTATTTGTGAGCTGAGAGCCCAGGAAGCCACCACTGCAGCCCCTGATTCAGTCAACCTTCCTCTGTCCCCCATGGCCTGCTGGTTTGGGAGGTGGGGAGAGGGGGGGCCTGAGCTGGCACAGAATGCCCTGGAATGCACTCCATTCTCATCCCATTGCAACGGACCTCCCTCGCTGACCTTTTAAGTTATGTTGGACTGGCAAATTGTTTCACTCAACCCTTTTATGGGTTCTGCCACTCCAGAATTCACTTTGAGACGTTATTTAAAATTGTTTACAGGGGAAGTTGGGAGAGCTCAGGTGAGTCTCTGCCTTTTTTCTTCCATTTTGGCTCACCTCCCTCCTCAAGCTCCCCACCCCCACCCCAGTCCAGTAATTCTTGAATTATTTCTCCTCTATCTATTTTCCAGGTCCCTTGTTTTTCTGATGTTATAGTTCCCATTTTCTTCTATTTTTTTTTACTTTGTTTTATTGTTTCTTAATGTCTAATAGAGTCATTAACTTCCACTTGCCCAATTCTAATTTTTAAAGAATTATTTTCTTCAGTGACCTTTTGTACCTCTTTTTTTCCATTTGGCCAATTTTTTTTAAAGGTGTTATTTTCATCAGTATTTGTGTGTGTCTGTGTGTGTCTGTGTGTCTTTTATCAAGTTGTTGACTTTTTCTCCCTGAGTTTCCATGATACTGCTGTCTCCTGCTTCTACTCTTATCTATCTGGTTACTCCTCAGTGTCTTTTGCTGAGTCCTCATCCAATTTGGTTCAATTATCTTTACATAAGTCAACCCTTGTCAAATCACTTCGATTATCTGAGCCCCTGGGTCACCTAACCTTTAAAATGAGGGAGTTGGGTTATATAACCTCAAAGGTTCTGTGAGGTCTGGGACCCTATACTCTTTGTATCTAACCTCTGATTCTCTCATCCAAATCTAAATCTGGGGTCCTATGATCCTCCATACTTAGCCCAATCTCCCTTCTCAGCTTCAGTTGTGTTTCACCAACCACCTGGTAAACTTTATCTGGACATTCAATAAGCATTTCAAATGCAATATCTTTGAAACAGAACTCATAGCACTCCACTTCAGACCCCTTACCCCCTGCCATATTAAGTCTTTCTCTTTGGCTTGAAGGCTTCACCAGCCTTTTAGTTGCTCGTTTTCACAACTGCAGTTATCTGAGATCCTTCACTCTCCTTCCCCATTCTCCCCTCTTCCTTTTATCCCTGCCTAATTTCCAATCAGTTGCTAAATAAGGCTTATTTGTTGTACCATACCTAGTAACTTTTCCTTTCTCACCTGGACTACTGAAAGTCTCCTAATTGGTTTTTCTGCTCTTAGTCTGTCCTCTCACCAATTTGTTCTCCACACAATCGCCAAAATAATCTTTCTAAACCACAGGTCTGACCTTATTATTCTCTTGCTCAAGAATCTTGGTGGCTCTTTCTTACTTCTGGAATGAAATGTAGACTTCCTCCTGTGATTTTTAAGGCCCTTCACAACCTGAATCCAGCCTTCCTTTTCAGGCATTTCACATCATTCCCCTTTACCTCCTGTACCTTCTGACCACATAACCTATTGCTTATTGTTCCCTGACCTTGACATTCCCTCTCCTGCCTCCATCTCTTTCCCCAGGATGTCCCCTATGCCTAGAATGCAATTCTTCTTCTTCACACTCCTTCTGAAACACACACACACACACACACACACACACTTTGATAGAGAAAGTGAGAGAACATGAGCCATAAGCAGCTGCCTTCTTTTCCTCCTTATGCCTGTGCTAAGACTAAGGGTGTAGAAATCAGAGAAGGGGAGGGTGATATAGAAACCGGGGAATACCTCCTAAGGTATTTTCAGCCTGAGGCTGGAAAGGGGATATTTAATGGAAACTAAAAAGCACATTGCCTATCAGGAAATTTATAGCTCAGGACAAACAAATTAAAGGACAGTCGTAAATCATAAAATGACTCCTATAATGAGAATAAGGGCCTTGAAAAGTACTAAAAATACAACTATACAAATATAAAGTCTTATTGAAGGCAATAATAATTACGTATTCTACTATTCTGCAGACAAAATAGAATTTCTATTTCAGTGTGGCTTTGCACATTTAACTGACCAAAAATTATGTCACTGATTTTTGGATTTTTGATCCTTGACCTTTTTTGTATTTATGTGAGCTAACTTGTTGATATATAGTGAAGTAAGGAGACCGTGCATTGAAGTGAACATAAAAAACCAGAAGGATATTTTAATTGGAAAAATGCTAGATTTTCTTAGTATAGAAGCTTCAATTATTTGAAAATGATATGTCAAGAGATCTAGAGGTTCAAATGAACTACTGAAAACCATGAAATATATTATCCAATTAACAGAAAATAAATCTGATGTTTACATGTACAACTCAGTTGGCCCCTGAACAATGATAATGAAACACACAAACAAATCAGTAGCGATTGAAATACCCCCCCCCGAAAGTAATAGGAAAAAATGAGAAATAGGGGAAAACTGATATCACATGAAGAAAGATAGCTAACATGTAGCATGCAGATGCATTGTGAGTATTGAAAGAGAAAAAATTATGATGCCTTCTATTTTTTTTCATTAGTCATTTCCTGATATACCCTTCATGCCTCATAGTAACTTCCCTTGTAATAAAAAATTAAGCCAAACCAACCCAAATCAGTGACAAAATAGTGTCATTGTGATGAAATTTAAGGTAGCTGTTGAAAACAAAAATCATAGGAAACAGCAAAAGGTAAGAAGATGAATATATGTTTTACTAGAAAGGAATGGGAAAAGATTGTTGAATAAGTCCATTTTACTCAACACAGGAACTTTGTTTTGCTTTGTTGTTGAATGGCCACTCTTGATGAGAACTAAGGCTGGATGTGTTTTTACTTTTTTTTTAATTACTTTTTTGTCAATTAAAATTTTTATTTCTCTCCCTGCTTCCTACCCCACCCATTGGAAAACCCCTAACAAATATGTATAGTCAATCAAAACAAATCCCAGCACTGACCATGTCCAAAAATATTATCTCTTGAATCCTACACCTCTCTGTTAGGAAGAGGGTACCATGCTGCATCATTGGTCCTCTGGAATCATATTTAGTCATTGTATTGACCAGTTCTTAAGTTTTTCAAAGTTGTTTATCTTTACAATGCTATCATTTGTTTTTGTTACTGTATAAATTGTTCTCCCATTTCTGCTCGCTTCTTTCTTCGTCTGTTCCTAAGTCTTCTACTAAACATGTTTTCCATAGTTCTGATGGTGTATGGTATGGAAGACCTGAATATATAATTTGGAACTTTTGTTTGATGATAGGAGTCAAACAGTAGAGAAAAGCAGCATTTTGGGGTCCTTGAGAAAAGAACAGCCTAGATAGAAATTCTTCTTATTTCTGAAAAAAAAATCAACTCTGTGAGGAAAATGATGTTGTTCTTAGTGTAGCAGGATGAATAGTGTGAATATCTCAAAGATAGAAGACAAACATATCTCCAAAAACACCAGCTAGCCAGTCCAGAGTCCACCTCAAACATTCGTTTAATAGATTTGGTTCCCAGAACTTCATACTCTCTATGTGTTTATATTATTATTTCAGGTTTTTCTTAGAAATTGTAAACTTTTCTCGTCCTTTATAAGTCTAAAGTACACACCCTACTAGAATAACAATTGAAAGCTGAAACTGGAGATCTATTATTGTTACAAGCAAGCAGAACTTTTTTTTTAAAAAAACTCTCACTTTACACCAAACCTCCTGTTCTTTGAAAATTATATTTTTGAAAGCTCTTTATATTTGTCCCATTGAATTGTGCCCCTTTGCAGACGCCATCTGAAGAATATGGGATCATGAAATCCTGGAAGTGAAAAAAGGAAGTTCTGAAAGAAATCTTTTTTGGACTCTTGCCTTAGAATTGTCTAAACTTGAGTATCTGAAATTGCAAAACCAACATTCTCTAGAGTTTTTAATCCTTAAACTTGGACCCATAAAAGAGCTGCAGCTGTACTCATTACCAGTGAATTAACAGACCCTCACAAGATTACAGCCTATTTCAATTGTAAAACAGGTGGGGAGAATATAAACCATAGGATATTTTCTTTCTTTACTGGGGTTCTCAGTCTGCACCGCTCACTTCTGTTTCATTCATCACGTGTGGCTCATTATTCATGTTTCATCTTGAGGTGAACAGGAATTGGAATTGCAGCTCTGGTTTTATCGCAGAAGCTGCCTTTAGCTACTGCATAAAAACACCGTGTTAGTAGTTAGTGTACCTTTTTTGTACCAGTCAGATTGCTTAGAAATCCTCAGGCTTTTTTGTTACCACCAAAGCCTGGAGCCTACGGTCTTTATTCTCGGTGTAGCAGATTTTTATTAACTGCTCTCTCTGGCGCTGTTGGCTGCCCTATTGTTTAACAGTATTTACCAAGCCCCCATTTGTTCACCATTGTACTTGGTTCCAGAGGAACAAAGCATATGGAGGACCAAAAGCTTAATAAGATATGGTCCCTGCCCTCAAGGATCTTTGGGTATCATACATGTAGAGCTAGAAGCAATATTAGAGGCCATTGAGTCCAACTCCCTCATTTTACAGATGAAGAAACTGAGGCAGAAATGTTCAATGACTTGCCCAAGGTCACAGAGCCATTAAGTG
>NW_020954596.1:57757091-57948808 GCF_900497805.2 Vombatus ursinus
GGCAGAAATGTTCAATGACTTGCCCAAGGTCACAGAGCCATTAAGTGGCAGAGCCAGAATTCAAACCTACGTCATGGTGGTATCAGAGATTTAGAGCTGGAAGGGACCTTAAAGGCCAGAGACCAACTCCCTAATTTTATAGATGAAGAAACTGTGGCAGAAATGTTCAATGACTTGCCTAGGGTCACCATTAGTAATTTGTTTAAGGGAGGATTTGAATTTGAGGCTTCCTGACTCAGAGTCCAATGCCCTATTCACTGTACCATGTGGCCTCGGCCTCTAACAACGTGCACACATAATTAAATTATGGAGGTATACGATTGAATTATAAACCTGGTTGTATGGATGGCAGCTCGAATAAGAGGAGATTATTTTTCATGTAGATGGAAAAGTCTTCATGGAAGAGCTGAACTTGAATTGCATTTAATAAGATAGAGAGGGAGGAAGAATTTCCTTCATGGGACAAGAGAGGGATCTTCTAAGCAGATTTTGCCATAAAGAACAAACAAACAAAAAAAACCAAGCAATTATTTATTAAGTACCTACTATGTGACCATGTGCCAGGTACTGTGAAAAGTAAGTACTTTACAAATATCTCATTTGAGCTTCACAACCATCCTGGGAGGTAGTTGATCTTTTATTATTCCCATTTTACATCTGAAGAAACTGAGGCAGGTAGCATTTAAATGTCTTGGCCAATGTCACACAGTAAGTGTCTAAGGCCAGATTTAATCTTAGACCTTCCAGACTCCAGACTACCATCTAGCTGTGGTGTTAGGGTGGAGAGGGATGAGGGGATGAGAGAGAGAAAGAGAGAGAGAGAGAGAAATTTAATCTGCTGGATGGAATTTAAAGATAAAAAGATTAGCTCTAGAGAGAACACCTCTTTCTCTAAAACTGGCAGGATAGTTTTAGATGTGTTGAGACAAAGACGAGGAAGCTCATTCCAGACAAATTGTCTTGACTTCAGTGAAATGGCAGGTCATCTTCTGAGTATGAGGACAGGAAAAGGTTTAGGGCAGAGTTCTTAACTTTTTCTGTGTTGTGGACCTCTTTGAAGGCTAGTGAAGTCTATGGATCCCTTTTCAGAATCATGTTTTAAAATAGAATTACAAAGGAAACCAATTATATTGAAATATAAATTTAAAAAATAATTTTTAAATGGACCCCAGGTGAAGAGCTCCTGGTTTAGAGGCTTAAAGCAAAGGGAGTAAGTAGTCCAAGGGGTATGTTAGTGATCAAAGTACCCATTCTGCTTTACTTACTGGTTCTTAAGAAAAAAAGGTTTCAGATCAAAATTTACATTTACATTCCTTTGGGTAGAGTGCCCAAAGGTCAGGTTATGATACCCTATGTGGTCAGAGGGAAGGGAAAGAAAGAAGGAAAGGAAAGAGAGGAAGAAAAGGAAGAAAGGAAAGAAAGAAATAAAAAAAGGAAGAAGGAAAGAAAGAAAAAGAAATTAAAAAAGGAAGAAAGAAGGAAAGAAAGAGACCAACACAACGAAAGAAACCTGTGTTGCCTACCTGACCAGTTCCAGTTGGGTCTCCAGTGGCACAGCTTTTATTTCTACTCACAGAGGTTGTTGTTTGTCCTTTGTTCTTAAAGAGGACCTTGACGTCAGGGAGGTGATACCAAGACATGCAAGTGAACTGGATTTAAGTGAGGGAGGGGTGTGCCAAGTCACCAGCATAGGAGACCTTGGCCTTTTTAAACTAAGGTCTTTTCCAGGTCACAATTTGACTGAGGTAACGCCCATTCACTGATTAAGGCTAATTAAGGAATGAGACAGAGAATGGCCTGTTTACCTAGTCAAAAAAAGTCCTGGCCAAAGCAAAAACAATTGCTACTTACTGTTCACTCTGAGCCAATTGGGGCCCAAACAATGACCAAGTGGACTTGGCCTGGGAGCTATTATTGGATATGCCAACAATAGGTCCCAACCTGCAAAAGACCTGAGCTTAAAAAGGCCCAAATCTCCCACAGCATCCAGGGCCATCTCCAGTAGTCCTGATCTGTATCTTGCCACTGGACCCAGAGGGCTCCAGAGGAGAAAGTGAGGCTGGTGTAGTTGCACAGCCCTGCCTCACTTAAATCCCATTCACTTATATGTTATGTTATATATATATTCACTGATGTCATGGTCCTCTTCGAGAATGAAGAACAAACAACTCTTCCCTCCACGGATTTTCCTTGCCTCCTCATCCTGTGCCACGCTTGTCTCTGTCCTCCCGGGAGTTCTCCTCCAAGGGGCCCACCAGATTTGTTGATTGCTTTGTTCTATTTCTCTTGACATCCTGAGGATACTTTTGTTGTTCAGTCACATCCGACTCTTCATGACTCTGTTTGGGGTTTTCTTGGTCGACGGTATTAGAGTGGTTTGCCATTTTCTTCTCTAGCCCATTTTATAGATGAGGAAACTGAGGCAAAGAAGGTTAAGTGATTTGCCCAGGGGCACACATTTGAACTCGGGAGATGAGTCTTCCTGACTCCCGGCCCAGTGCTCTATCCACTGGGCCACCTAGCTGCTGATGAGACTGCTAGTCCTATCCAACTGTTACCTTTCAGGCCTTTTTTCATTCATACATTTCTTGGATAAGTTTATACCACTTCCTGTTTCTTAATTCTTTGTCTGTGACGTGTCACGGCATGCTCATGCCCACTGCATACCTCTCTAGTAAACCTTGGAGTGAACCTCAATTTCAATTCTTGAGGTTCAATTCTTTGACTCAAAGCCACACTGCAAGAAACTCTGTACAAAGGTGGTTTTTTTTTTATCAGGCTGTCTCTGCTTTATAAAAATATTTATTAGACTAATTAGCATAAGTCCAGAGTTAATTTAACAATATAGCTTTGACTTGTAAAGGCTAATATCAGAAGTAGGATGCTTAACTAAAGAGCAAAAGAATTTCTACTCTTTCTGGTTCAGCAGATTCCTATTATTATAGTCATTTCCATGATTACAATTATACTGGGACCTTTTCCCCTAGATTTTCTTGTTGTAAGTAGATACTTTTTTACATTCTAACTGCCAAGAAGATGAACACTCTCTAAGAACTATAATTAAGAGTTAAACTATTGGTTTATTAATACTATTAGGAACCTTCCTGAAGACTAGAAGTCTATTTCAACTGAAGAAGAATTTTTGAATGCAGCCTCTAGACTGCACTAAGATAATACTAAATATGAGGGGATATAGCATTATATAGTAGAAAAAGCCTTGGCCTGTGATAAACAGGAGACCCCATATTAACTGAGTCTGCCAATCACATGCTCTGTCATCATGAACAATTCATTTCATTGCTCTGGGCCTGTTGGATAATAGACTCGTCTCTAGAGTCCCTTTCTGGACAGAAATTCTATGGCTCTCCGGAGAGCATTGTACACAGTAACAGCAACATTGTGTGATGATCAACTATGATAGACTTAACTCTTCTCAGCAATACAAAGATCCAAGATAATTCCAAAAGACATATGATGGAAAATGCTATCCACCTCCAGAGAAAGAACTACTGTGGAGTCTGAATGCAGATCAAAGCATGTTATGTTCATTTTTTTGGTTGTTTTTTTGTTTTTTTTTCTCTCATTTTTTTTCTTTCTTTTCTTATTCTGGTTCTTCTTTCACAGCATGACTAATGTAGAAATATAATTAATTTGATTGTACATATATAACCTATATCAGATTGCTTGCTGTCTTGGGGATGAGTGAGGGGAGGGAGGGAGAGAGAAAAATTTGGGATTCAAAATCTTATAGAAGTGAATGTTGAAAAACTATCTTTACATATAATTGAAAAAAATACTATGAAATGGAAAAAAATAAATTTACTTTTTCTCCTTAAAAAAATTCTATGGTTATGATAAGATTACCCAACTAAATCAACTGTTGGTTAGGAAATATTTGTTTTAATCCCATGATAACTCCAAATACCAATCCAATCTATCCATCTTCTCTTTCTCTCTCTCTTTCTCTCTCTTCCCTTTCCTCCCTCTCTTTCCCTCTCTGTCTCTGTCTCTCTCCCCCCTCTCTCCCTCACCCTCTCTCTCCTTCTCTTTCTCTCAATTCTACCCCCAAGTACCTGAGCCTGATGAATGCTCTGTGCACACTTGCTCGAGTACACACACACACACACACACACACACACACACACACACACACACACATCTAGGATAGTATTTTAACAATGACTACTAGCTCCAGGGAGCCTGTGTGCTGTGGTACAGTGGCCTGACTCCAAGGGATATTGGATCGGTTAGAAGAGGGATCACCCTCTCACTGTTAACCAATGATGAGTTATGTTTCCAACACAGCCATCCCTATCCATATCCCCCAGCATTCCTCCACTCTGCCCTCTCCTTCCCCACTATGCAAGCTCCCAACTTTCCCCATTCTTAGATCCATAGCCTCTCAGGGCACTTATAACCTAGCTGTGACCCAGGCAATCACAGCAGTAGCTGCACTGATACCATTGGGAACTTCCTTCTTAATTGTCAAGAGTTCCATCATCTTTCCAGGTACACAATCTTAGTGTCATCTTCAACTCTTCACTCTCCGTTATCCCTCGTATTCAATCACTTGCTAAATCTTGTTAATTCTGCCTCTACGTCTGCCATAGCCGTTCCCTTCTTCCTATTCACACAGTGCCGTACTCTAGTTGAGATCCTCATTACCTCTCATCCGGACTAAGGCAATAGCTTCCCAGTTAGGTCTCTCTGACTCAAGTCTCTTCTGGCATCAATTTAATTTCTATGCAGTTACCAAAGTGATTTTTCTAAAACATATAACTCTTACCATTTTACTCCCCTACTTAATAAATTTTGGTATAGAAGTACATGATATAATTTGTAAAAAGTAAATATACACATACTAATGCTTATTCAAAGATTTTTTGCTGATAGAGATGCATGAGCAAAAAAGTGTAGAGACCGTTAAGCTAGAGTAACCCAGCGCCTGAACAATAATGCCTTCTACAAGGCATTTGTAGTACCTTTGCCACTAGAGGGTTATCTTGCCTCTTTTCCTGAGGCTGCCATTTCACCTGCAGTTTTTTATATTGAGCTGAAATTCAATTATCCTGTCATTTCCTTTCTGTTAGTACTGATTCTGCCCTCTGAGGTCGGTCATGCAAAATCAGTCTAATTCCTCTTCCAAAATCATGTTGTATAGGTGTTTTGTATAAACCTACAAAGGAGCATGTTGTCTCCCCTGATAGAAGTTAGTTGAGGGCAGGGGCTGTTTCATTTCTGTCTTTGTATCCCAGTGCCTACCAGAGTGCCTACCATGTAGTAAGAGTTCAATAAATGTTTGTTGATTGATTCATTCATTCAGTGGTTCTCATTTAATAGTTCTCAAACCCAAGATAGCAATGGTCCAAGGGATTTGTGCTAAAAAAAATTTTTAAATGAAACTTTAAGCAGTAAATAACTGCCCATTTTTTTTACGAATATATATATTTTTTACAAATATATTTTTTACAAATTTTAAAAATATATTTTACAAATATATTTTTTTTACAAATTTTACAAATATATTTTTCATTCTGCAACAAATATGTGCATGTTTTAAGTATCACAGGTTGTTTCAGCAATGATTTATGTAAACAATGGTTTTGAGGTTTATGTGATGATAACAACAAACTCTGACCACTTCTAAGTGCAACATATTCTTGAGGTTTCTTGTTATCAAATTGTTTCCAAAGTAACACAAGAGTTTGACATTCTAGCACAAACTAATTCCCAGCAGATGGTCAGATGAATGCTCAAACCCTGATTTTTGTTCTGTGTGCTAAACTAGAGTAGCTCCATCATTACCGTGTAAGCATACCTTATCAGCTATGTAATCATGTGATGAAGATGTTCGAGGGTTTTACTTTCTTGCACTGCAAAAATGTCAGGCTATTTGAAAGCTTTGACTGCTGGGCACATGCATTACAAGCCAACCTGAAACCATCATGGACCATCACAAATATTCTGCAGAAACAAACCTCATATTGCCTTTCATTGCAGTATTAAGGCTGTTTTCCAATTTAAATGAATCCTCCACTTATGTTGCTATTCTTTCTGGTGGATTTTCACATGAACTAGTTGGCAACATGGGTAAGTTGTTCAATAGAGTTTCTATGAGACTGTAGCCAGTATAGCAGTGGTAGAGGAGAAGAAAGTCACACAGATCTGAAGAGAGTCTTTCCTTACAAAAGTTATTTTATATATAAACATTGTAAAAATTGAAACAATATATGCAATTGAACTTTAAGTACATTTACCACTTAATACTGTGTCATTAGCCAGTAGAGAAATAAATATTTTATATCATTTACTAGCTATTTATTTTTATCAGTTGGTTGGGTGACTAAAAATAAAAAATGAACTTCCATCTCTCAGCAAGAGAAATTTTAACACCATCCTGCTGTTTTTCACTACGTATTTATGTGAGTGAGCATTTTTGCTTCATTCTTGTTTTTAATTAAAATATAGAAATAAACACAAGGATTCAGGACTTTGTATATCTAAGTTTGAGCCATATGTTGTAAACCTTTGCTCAAATAAAAAAGTCAAACATTATGATTATTATATCATGTTAAACATTTTCCAAGATGTAACTTACTTCATTTAAACTTTTGTTTATATTCAACAAAATTTATAAAATAAAGAAACTTTAATATGAAGTCTTTCAGAAAATAATAAACATGAGGTCTTTCTGGATTACTTCCTTTAATTCTTTATAGAATGTTTGATATAAAATACTATAATTATTTTATAATTAGTTTTATAATTTTATTTTTAGTTTTTATTTATAGATAGAATAAATTTATATATTTTAAAGCTATGATAATATAGTATTTATAATTTGGAGCTTTGGGGGCAAAAGTTATCATTGTAGTTATTGTAAACATTTAGAGTAAATCTAAAAAAATTATGTGTAGTATATTAAACTATTCTGGGAGTTCACAACACACTCTTTGTTGTTTTTGAAAGAAGTTTGAGGGGGAAAAAAAGCTTTAGAAACCATTATATCAATTGATTAAATCAGTCTTCCCCTCTCTTTAATTTTCAGCCTCTTTTTTTATTCATTGGCTTCTTTTGTGTCACTTTTTTTTCTCCAGGCAATTGGGGTTAAGTGACTTGCCCAGGGTCACACAGCTAGTAAGTGTCAAGTATTTGGTCTGAAGCCGGATTTGGACTTGCGTCCTCCTGACTCCTAGGCCGGTACTCTATCCACTGCGCCACCTAGCTGCCCTTTCAGTGTCACTTTCAAACATGTCCAGATCTCATTCTGAAAAAAACCTAGCACAGTGTCTAGCACACAATAGGTGCTTAATAAATTTTGGTTAATTGATTAATTCCACAAGACAGCCTTTGAGACTTTGGCTAGCTATCATGTGTTCTTTACCGCCTTCCCACCCCTATCAAGTTTTATCATCTCCTTTATAATTTTGCTTCAAACCTCATCACTCAACTGAAAGTGCCCTCTTCAAAATTACCGATGATTCCTTAAATGCCAGATCTGATGGTCTCATCTCAGTCTTCATCCTTCTTGACCTCTCTACTGCATGTGACACTATTGATCCACTCTCTCCTCTCTGGCTTTTCCTGACCCTGCACTCTCCTGGTTCTCCTATTTATCTGAACATTCCTCAGTCTTCTTGCTGGCTCACTTTCCGTATTACACACCCTAATTGTGTGTGTTCCCCAAGGTTTTGTCCTAAGCCCTCCTGTCCTCTCTCTTTATTCTGTCTCCTGGTAACTTCATTAGCACCCGTGGGTTGCACAAACACATCCAGCCATATGTTGTAAACCGTATGTAAGTGTAAATAATGTATATGCAAATCATATATATGATGACATATGTATATACACATGTATTTCTATATACATATCTATGTATATACATATATATCTATACGCACGTTTATGTATAGATATGTATATAATGTTGAATACATATACATCTAGTCCCAGTCTCTCCCTTGAGCTTCAGATTTACAACATCAGTTGCCTATTAGACATTTTATTTTGGATGTCCCAAAGACATCTTTAACTCAATAGATCAGGAATTGAACTCGTTATCTTTTCCCTCAAACCCTTCACTCTTTGCCATTTTTATCTGTTGAAAGGACCACCACCCATCCTATGTCCCTCAGGATTGCCTTCCTCCTTATTTCCTCACTTAACATATTCAATCGTTGCCAAATCTTTCCATTTCTCAAATCTGAACTCTCCTCCCCACTAACACAGCTACCATTTTAGTTCAGGCCCTCACCACCTCTTGCCTAGATTATGGTAACAGCCTCTAATTGGTCTCCCAGCCTCATCTCTCCTTATTCCAGTCCATCCCACACATTTCTGCCAAAATAATTTTCCTTAAGCACAGATTTGACCAGGTGACCTACCTACTCAGTCAACTCCAGGCTTTCTATTGCCTTTAGGTTAAAAAAAAAGTGTCCCAAATGTCTTGGTGCAGGCTATTAAAGTTTAAAACTGCACTAAGACATTTGGAATGTCCTGTACAAACTCCCATTTCACTTGTGAAGCCCTATGCCAAAGGTGCCAAGTATGTGTCTGGGACCTAGAACACTCTTGAATTTAGCCTGAACCATATTGGAAAAATCTAATAAAATATTAAATATTACCTATATTATATTAACATTAATCATTATGTTAATATTATAATTAATACAGTAATAAAAATACAACAAAACATAGATAATGTTGACATGTGACTTTCTCAGTCAATTGTCATATATGGTTTAATGGCGCCTATCTGACTGTGACACCACTGCCCTACACAAACTGGCCACAATGTATCTTTAAGGTCTCATTGAGCATTACTCCACCTTCTATACTCTGTGATGCAGTTAAACCAGCCTCTCTGTTCTTTACAAATGACACTACGTCACTTGTCTCCCTGCCTGTGCCCAGACCAATCCACATGCCTGGAACACCTTCCCTCTTTACTTCTGCCTCATGGAGCCCCTCTTTCAGATGCAACTCAAGCATCATCTTCTGCATGAGGGCTTCCCTGGTCCCTTCCTGCCCCCCAACTTCTAACGTCCTCCCTCCCAAACTACCTTGCATTTAACTACTTTGCATATATTTGTATATATATACATATATATTCGCTTTATATGGTACTATATATATTTATATATGTACCTGTTATCTCCCCTATTAGAATGGAAGGTTCTTGGGAATAGAGATCATTTAATTCACACTTTCTTTAACAGGCGCTAGCATGACATGATTTCCGGACAGCCTCACTCTCTGCGTCACCCCCTCTTTTCAGAGTACTAGGTTCCTATGGATTTGTAGAGGCAGAAGCAGCCAAATTTTGAAACAGAAAGACAATCTTATTATGCACGTGCATCAGGTTCTCCCCCAATAGATGAGTAGCTTTCTAGGAGGCCATGCTGGTGTCTTATTATAGCTTGTTGGTCTTTGAGGATGGGGACAGCTCAGAAATAAGTAGGTGATGACGGGGTTGAGATCTGGATCGCAGAAAGGAAAAACCCTGGACTTTCCCAGGTGGCCAAATCTCTGGCATTCGCTTGAGGCTATAATCCCTCAACTGGCCTTTCGTTGTGGCTACACCTAATCTCCCAATTCTCTGTTACCCTTAATTTAATCTAACCCCCCATTGTCTCGCCTCCCTATGGCCCCCAGCCACTTCCCACCCTTAATCCTAGCTAGGCTCCATTCTCCCTTGCCCACGTGGTCCAGGTTCCTGGCATTCTATTACCTCAGAGTCCCAGCAGACTACTTGGCCACTCCTAGATCCCTCCCACAGTCTTTCTGTATATAAGGTCCATCTTGTCTCCATTAAGGTGCTCAGATTCTTGTAATCTAGCCAATAGCTCATCAATGTTCTGATTCCTTAAGAGTCTGGCCAATGTGACGGATGTTCTAATAAATCCTGCCTTTGGCTGAAAGAAGGCTTGGGTCAAGTTCTTTCGGGCAGGACCTGCGTATTGTGATTTTGGGGTCCCAGCACCCCTAAACCTCAACACATTGACTTCATTGACAGAGAGAATTCCTGGTGTGTAACTCTTATCAATGCAGATGGTCAACATCTTGGTTGCTTGAAAAATATCGTTTTGTTTTGTTTTGTTTTGTTTTCCGTAGCCTAGTGTCTTAATATCTTGGTTTGATCCCCTGGGACCTGTCCTTAGCTTGTATGACTATGACTACAATTCTATCAGTCAGACAACAAGCATTTTTCAAGTACCTACTGTGTGTCAGGCACTGTGCTAAGCACTAGGGATACAAAGAAAAGGGGAAAAAAAACCCCACAATCCCTGCCCTTAAGGAGCTCACATTCTAAAGTGGCTGGGAGACAACACGAATGTACAAACAAGATATTTACAAGTTGAATTGGAGATAATCAGCAAAGGTAAGGCAGTAACATTAAGGAGGAATTGCAAAGGCTTTTTGTAGAAGGTGGGAGACAGTGTCTGGTTCGAGAAACAACCAAGAAGCCAGCGTCATTGAACCGGAGTAACCTGGGGTATAAGACAGAAGATTGGAAAGGTAGGAAGGGGGCCACATTATGGAGGGGCTTTAAGAAACATGTTTTATTTGATCCTGGAGGCACTAGGCAACCACTAGAATTGATTGAATAATGAGAAGATAGTTTCAAACTTGCCTTCAGGAAGATCAGTTTGATAGCAAGTGGAGGATAGACTGAGTGGGAAGGAATTAGAAAAGACTTTGCTTCACAGAGGGGTGTGGTAAAACCAAGCTCCCTGGGCGGAGGAGAAATTGCTCTCTTCCAGGCTGTGACTGGATCTGAGAAGGGAGCTGCTTCTGACCTCTCCTGAGGGCTTGGCTCTCACTCTTAAGTAACCACACTAATTTATGAAAGGAATCTATTAGGAGCCCTCTCTTCCTGAAACTTCCTGCTACAAGTGTGGGATCCAAATACTCCTGAAAGCAGCGGGACATTTTTGGGATATCAGCCTTTCCCCAGTGGGCCCAATAGGCATTTCCTGTTTTTCTTAGCCAGAGGGCCCCAAGCTTAGCTTTCTCCTTTTATTTGTAGAAAAGTGAAATTAAGTGAATCTTGACTACTTTTGACTGTCCCCTGAGCTGAGAAATTAGCAAACCTTTGAGTTAAAGACGTGGATTTTGGCACCTTCACTGTTTTCTTTGAGGTCAGACTGCCCGCCTTCTCTGAGTTTTGGATTGCAGCCTAGTATGGTTTCATCTCCAAACAACAGAAGGTTAGTTACCTCTGTTAATTAAGTCAGTAGATAGATAGATATTGTCCAGAACCTTCTCTAATGGCCAAAATGTTAATATTTCATATAATTATGACTCATTTCTTTCTGGAAATCTGTGCTTCTGGTAATACTTGATATTAAAAAAAAGTGGTTTAGAAAGAAACAAAGCCCAATCCCAAGGTGTGAATTTCAGGCTGGCTCAGGGTGCCAGGATGTCTGCGAACTAGATGAATTCAACTCGGGTAACAATTGGGTGTCAGCAGATGGCAAAGCATTTGTTTTCTTTCCCAGAGTATAAATTGATTTGTGTTATTACTACGGTGTTCCTACTTGTCTGGGCAGTGGTCCTAACAAGTGAGATGTAATCCTGGCTCATCTTATATCATTTAATTACATGGGTATTAATATTTTAAAAGGGACTCGTAAATGCAGACCTGGCTTCTGAGGCAGCTTGAGTCTTCAGTAATAGAACAGGTAAAAAACAAACTAGAAGGGCCGGGTGCCCCATGACGTCCTACTGCCCTCCTTAGGATGACGGTGCTTTCAGTGAGACTCAGACACCCTGGGATTCCACTGACTTGATGCTGTGTCCACAGAATTGCCATGGCTGCACTTCCCTAACTTCCTACTCCCCAGCTGATGTGAAAGACTTTGGATCTTTGGCAATACCTTGAGTCACTTTGTGTTTCCATAATCCAAGTCTCCTTACTCTCCTCTGCTAGCTAATTTATAATTAACCTGATTATTAGATAACTGCGGTCACAATGGGTTTAAATGAGAAACAAAGCAATTTCGTGGTAAGATCATGGGCCTGGGAGAAAGTGGAATCATATCCCCATTCCTCCCACTAGTCTGGCTGTTTGACGCTAATCAAATGACAACCTCCTGGGCCTTAGTGTTGTCACCTGTAAAATTAAGGAGTAGGATTAGATGATCTCTGAGGTCCCTTCTAGCTCTGAGAATCCATGTTTCTAGGAAACAAATTGTGAAGTGTGACTACAAAGCTACAAGGCTGAGTTTTAAAGAAACCTATATTAACTCAGTTGAAATGAATGTTGGATACATGACATAACAGGAATCAGGAAAAATGATGGCTAGTATCTATATAGTGCTTTAAGGTTTACAAAGTGCTTTACAAATATTATCTTATTTGATTCTCTCAAGAATCCTGGGAGATAGATGCTATTAAATCTCCATTTTACAGTTGAGGAAACCGAGCCTGGGCAAGTCACACAGCTATTAAGTGTCTGAAACTGGATTTGAACTCAGATCTTTCTGACTCCAGAACTAACATTCTGCCCACGGTGACACCTAGATACCTCCTCCAATAAAAAAATACAATATTTAAACTTAATAATTAAATCAATATTAATAATTACATAATAGATGATGGTGGTGGCATAGGTAGGGCACCAGACTTGGAGTTAGGAAGATTTGCATTCAAATCCTTGCCTCAGACACTTATGTGTCATATTTATGTAGGAGGTATGACCTGTGCAAATCACTTAGCTTCTCTGTTCATCCTCATCTATTAAATGAGGTGGATGGACTCAGTATGTCACTTCCCTTCTGGTTCTGCATCTATGATCTTATTATCTTAGGTCTTCTTGACCCGTCCCTTACGTGATTCATGCATGCATCCTCACTACAATGCCCTTGAGAAGTGGTCCTTCAGCTTCTGCTTGAATGAGGAGGGATTCACTTCTAGAATGTACATATTCAGATGCATATTTCCCTTCAAAGTTGAGAAATTCTGCATTTATTCCACCGATGCTGCTACTTGTAGTATGGTGGCCTACTGGGAAGAATGGTGAGTTTGGTGTTAAAACCTGGGTTCAAATCTTGCCTCTGAAATTTACTAGCCATAGGACCCATATTAGATACACTCTATGTGTTTTAGGCTAGTCCCCATGACTCACCTATCAAGTGTGGATAAAATTCTGCATTCTGTGTTTCAGGCACAAGCCTGCCAGAAAGGATTTTTATTAATTTAGGTTATTCTAATAGAAATATAATCCCAAAGCAGGAGAGTCTATCAATGCCCTTGGGAATCTCTTTTAACACAAGCCATTTTGGAGTTCTGATTTATAATATTCTCAAACAAGATACCAAATTCTGCAGTCAAAGTTGAGCCAGAGTTCAGAATTTATAGAACAGTTTGCTTTATCAAGCAGAATGATAGGCTCTTAACTTTTGGAACCCATTCCCTTGAAGGATTCTCCTTTCGCCCTGTGTGGTGGCATACATCTGTGATATCATCTACCAGGGAATCTGCATCTGGTAAATCTCTTGAGTTTGGGAATTCTAAGCCGTAGTGGATTAAATTGACTGGGTGTCCATACATAGTTTGGCATCAATATGGTGAGCTACTAGGGTCCAACAGATTCCCAAAGGAGGGTCAAACTGATTCACATTGGGAATGGAGTAGGTCAAAACTCCCATGCTGATCAATAGTAGAATTGGGCCTGTGAATAGCCCCTGAACTTCCAACCTAGATGAGATTGGGGAGACCCAGTCCTTTAAAAAAATATTACTCAAACATGAACTCAAGAGAAATGTCTATGAACTGAAATAATCAAAGACTTCTTCCTTTTATTAGTCTGATTACTAAGTACCCAGATTAATTGCTTCTGGGAGGAGTCCTTCCTGGGTTGATCAGAAGAATGAGTCCTGAAGGTGAGTTAGAAAGTGGTTAGGCCTTTGACAAAAATTATGTAAAAAGATTTCAATGAAGGATGTTGTTTTGGAATTGATAGTTAAAGAAAGACCAATAAAGCTTCTCATTCATATTTGTCCAAAGGTTTGGAAAGCATCTCATTTCCAGTGGCATTGAGTGAACTCTCACTGTCCCTTGAACATCCAGATGAGATGGTGCATATCTTGTGCTAGGTCATACCCTGTCTGCAGCAAGTATCCCGAATGAACAGATTAGTCCAAAGGCTTCAGATTAGGATACTGATAAAACTGCAAAATGAGCTGAGGAAGAAAATGGCAAACCACTTCAGTATCTTTGCCAAGAAAACCCCCAAAGGGGTCAAGGAGAGTCAGACATGACTGAAAAATGACTAAACAACAACATAGAGGGAAGGCACTGGACTTACAGCATGCTCCACTTTGCATCTGCAGCTCTGCCTGGTTTCAGCTCCATAGAACAAGACACCTCCACTCTGGGTACACTCAGGTGTCTCCCCCTCTCCGTTTTCCAGATTCCTTTTGTGTGCTGTCTTCCCATGTTAGATTGTAAATTCCAGTGTGTAGAGCACTGGACTTGGAGTCAGAAATACTAAATTCAAATTAGGCCTCAGACATGTGTGACCCTGGGCAAGTCACTTACCCTCTGTTTGCCTTGTTCAACTTTTGTTTTTGAAGAGGAGGACCAATGACATCACAGGGTGAGGTCTTCCCTCATGGGTGATTGGATTTAAGGGAGGCAGAGTTGTATAGTCTCACTCTGTCTCCCAGAGTCATTGAAGTCCAGTGGCAAGACAAAAGTCAAGACACAGTGGATGATCTTGGCGTCTTTGATTTGTGACCAAACTCTAAAACTCCATAGTGTCTGCTTCAGCCGTCTTCATAGCCATGGGAACAGATTGTTCTCATCCACCCATTCCACCCGGAGAAGTCTTTACATGCTTCAGGTACACATCCCCCTAACTCACCGATGGGTTTGAGGTCCCTTGGTTATCCTCACCCTGGCTTAGGCCATCTGCTGAGACAGTTTTACTGGGGTGTGGCCACTGCACATCCTACAGCTTCTTGGAGCCACAGGTGAGTTGGGTGACAGATGGACACCGAACGTGGAGAGCAGCCCTGAGAAGGGCTGGGCAAGCCCTCACACCAGAGGTGCTAGTCCTCCTTGAACACCTCTTACATCTCACTATTTGCCTTAACCTACTGGAGAAGGAAATGGTAGACCACTCCAGTATCCTTGCCAAGAAAACCCCATGGACAATATGATCCACAGGGTCACAAAGCATCAGACACAACTGAAGAGCAACAACAGAGCACTTAGCACAGTGCCTAGCCTATAACAGACATTTAATAATGTCTATTATATATACAATATATATATTATATATATGTCTATAATATAGGCTATATTGAATTGAACTGATGGGTTGGTAACTGCACTAGTGAAGGGAGTTCCCATGTTGAGTATTCCTCATGCTGACAACATCACAGAGCCTTTGAATATCTGTATCAATTGTAATGCTGCCTTTACTCAAAACATTTTGGGAACTGCCTTTGGATCCCGTTTATGAGAAAAATATTCTACTAGTTTGTAATTCTACTAATGAGTAAATGAACCTTGCATTGAGTTTGAATGAATGAATAATGGATGAATGGATGGTGAATGAATGAATTGTGCATTTATTACGCACTTACTTTGTATCAAACACTGTGCTAAATGAGGACACAAATATAAAAACAAAAACTGCCTACCCTCAAGGAGCTTACATTCTAATGGGCAAGGCCACACACATGGGGGCTGGTGGTCAAAGAAGAGCGCTTTGGACCAGAAAGTCATTGGGTTGGAGAATGGAGATTTAGAGGAGTTGACTGACTGACATGCCTCACCCATGAACTATTAATGGTAGAGTTGATGTGATCCTAATTCATGGTTCCATAACTTAAGGTGGTGTAGGAGGGTAGGAAAGGGTTAGATTATGCAGGAGATAGAGAGTAGGAAGTGAAGAGAAGTGTGGCTGCAGCTTTCCTAAAATACTTTCCTTGCTTTTTAGTTATTTTCACCAATTGACTGATAGGAATCAATATTGCATAGTTGTTTTAAATTGTGTCTCTTTAATAATTAGTGAGGGTGAGCATTCTTCAAATGATTACTAATAATTTGTGCTTCTGCTTTGGAAAATTATTACTAACATCTGACTAGTTATGCACTGGGAATTGGAGTTATCTTTGTAAATTTTTAAATGTCTTTTAAAAATAATTGTTGCATTTTGTTTTAACAACCGAAACTTCCCCCCAAAATGCCCAAATAACACTCCCTTCACAGTACATTCCCTGAAAACAGTTTAAAAAAATATAATTGTTAACAGGAAGCAAGTTTATGTTCTTCAGTCTGTTAGTATGGTTATTTTTTTAGCACAATGTTTGATACATTTACCATAATATTTGACAAGAGTTTTGTTGCCTCTCAGTTATAATAAGTACATGCAGAAAAAACCTTAGACAAAATGCAGCATTCGTTTAAACCCTAAAAAGCATAGGAACAAGAAGACCTTAATATAATCAAGGGCATCTATTGAACTCAGCATGTATATTGGGGGTTTTTGTTGTTGTTTTTTGCTGTGCTGCCTTCTCTCTGCAGACTAATCTTTCCACATTTCTCTGAATTCTTCATACTTATCACGATACTCCATTATATACATACTCCATAATTTGTTTGGTCATTCCCAAATCATTGGAAACATTTTTGTTTCCTTTTTTTATTTCAAGCAACGCTATTATGAACATTTTTGTACACATAATCTTTTGCATAATTCCAAATTGTTTTCCAGAACAGTTGAACCAATCTAAAGCTCTACCAGCTGTGATATAGAGTACATCTCTTCTCATAGCCATTTCCTTTCTCATCTTTGTTAGCTTTTGAAGGGAGCAGATATTTCAGAGTTGTTTTAATTTGCATTTCTTTGACTTTTTTTAAAAAACACTTTTCAAGTGGTTGTGGATAGTTTGTATTTCTATATTTCTTCTTTAGAAAACTGTTCATATCATTTGGTTATTATTCTTTTTTTTTGGAGACTGATGGTCTTAATCTTGAAGATTTGTGTTAATTTCCTATAGAAATTGGATGCAAGACTTATCAGATACATTTAATGCAAAATTTTCCCTAATCCACTTCTTCTGAGTCTGTCTGCATTGATTTTATTTGAATAAAAACTGTTTAGTTTTATATAATCGAGATCTATTTTCTCTTTAATGATCTCTTCTATCCTTTGTTTATGAATTCTTCACAATCATAATTGTGAGAGATATAGCCTTTTACTTTCTGTTTTCTTTTTTAATAGTGTGATATTTTATATTCAGATCATTTACTCATTTGGAATTTATTGTGGTATATGGTGTAAGGTGCTTACTTAAACTTTTTGTTTTAGATTGCTTTCCAGTTTTCCCAGCAGTTACAGATGAATTAAAAAAAAATCCCTTCCCCAGTAATTTGTGTTCTTATATTAAATGAATACTGGCCATCCCTGTGGATTTCTTCGTAGGCCTTATTAATCTAGTCACTTCCACTGATTTACTTTTCTATTTTTAATCCAGTACCACATAGTTTTGATAATTATTGCTTTGTAGAGGGAGGGCAGAGAGAGAAGGGAATAAGCATTTACTATGTACCAGTCACTGTCTTAAGCACTTTACAAATATCATTTCATTTAATTTTTGTAGTATAATTTGGAATGTAGTAACACTAATTTACTCATAATTCCTATCTTTTTCTCACGTATTCTTGACCTTCTACTGCTCCAAATCAATTTTGTTACTCTTTTGTCTAGTATTGTAAAGTTTGTCGTTGACAATTTGATCGGGTTAGAACTAAATCTGTAGAGTCATTTGGGTAATACCATAATTTTCATTATATTGGAGTGGCTCAGTCTTGAACAATGAATCTCTCTTCAACTATTAGGTCTTCTTTTATTTTGGCAAAAATTTTATAGTTCTGCTTTAACTATGTAATTTATATAGCTGCAAGGTGTGGATGGAAAACCCCCATTCCAATTAATGTAGACTAGACTTCTGGATTGAATCATTCAAAGATGTAAATTAAGGGAAAATAAATTCTTATTTTGGGAGGAAGTCATTAGATAAAATCAGATAGGATAAAATCATAAGGAAATGTATTAGTATTAAAGCTAGGTGATATAGTAGGTAGAACACTGGACCTGGAATCAGGAAGACCTAAGTTCAAAATCTGCCTCAGACATTTATTAGCTGTTTGACTCTTGGCAAAAATTATACAAATCACAAGATTTTTTGCTATTAATATGATTATATTTATAGTTTCCAAATGTTGAATTATCTTTGTATTTCTGATATAAGTGGAACTTGGTAATAATAAATAATTTTTGGAAAATATTTCAGTAGCCCCTGTGCTAATAATTTATTTGATATTTGTACTTCAATATTCATCAGTGATATTGATTTGTACTATTATTTTTCTACTTTAAACATTTCTGGCTTGGTTATTAAGACCATGCTTGTCTCATAGAAGGAATTTGCTAAGATACTCCTTTCTCTATTTTTGCAAACATCTTAGGTAGAATAAGAATCATTTGCTCATTAAATGTTTACTATAATTAACTTACATATCCATATTGGAACAAGAAATTTTTTTTTCTTTGCAAATCATTCATGGTATTTTCAATTTCTCTTTTTTGGAATGGATTATTTAGAATAAGAGACAGTATAGTAAAATGAATAGAGCACTGGATCATAACTTAAACACATTTATTAGCTATGTGACCCTGGGCAACTTCTTTAACCTTTTTGACCCTCATTTACACATTTGTGAAATGGATATATAACAGCATTTACCTCACGTGGTTGTAAGGTAAAGTTGTTGGGGTAAGATATATGTAAAGCACTTTTCAAACCTTGAACTTTAAAATACTATATGTAAATGTCATCTATTTGAAATAATATTTGATTTTCTATTTCTTATTTTGTAAATTTAGGTATTAAGTTTTCATTTTGATGGTGCAGAAGACAATTGGACTGGGAGTCAGGAAGACCTAAGTTCAAATTATACTTCATATACTTAATAGTTGTGTGATGAGCAAATCACAACCTGTCAGCCTCAGTTTCCTCATTTGTAAAATGGGGACAATAATAACACCTACCTCACAGAGTTGTAAAGATCAAATGAGATAACATATGTAAAGTTCTTTAAAGTCCTATGCAAATGCTAATAATATTATTACCATTACTATTATTATCATCATTATTGACATACGATTAGGTATAGAAGTAGTTTGTGATAATTTTCTTTATTTTCTCTTTATTTTGAATTCCAGTTTCTTATTTTGAATTTGAGTAATATGTTTTTATTTCCCTCTTCTCTCTTTTTTTGGTCTTGATAATGGATAATGGTTTATCATTTTTACTGGTCTCTCTCTTTTTTTTAGAGTAGCTTGGTTTTACTTATTAGTCAGATAGGTTTTTTATTTTCAATTTTGTTTTTCACCAATTTTCACAATGTCTACTTCTGTGCGTGCTTTGGGATCATGAATTTGTTGATTTGTCAAGGTTTTTTTTTTTTAAATCATTGGTGTTTCCTTTCTCTCTTTTGTTTAAATTGTTCAAAGATATAAAATGAAGCTAAAATAGTTTAGAGTAAAATTGATAAATTTTGGGATGTTATCTTACTGTTATCACCTTCAATAAAAAATTTATTGTTTCTACAATGTGTTGTTTTGCCTATATGCCATTTAAGTTAATTTTATTTTGTCTCCATGTAAGTGGAACAGGTAGGTGATTCAGTGAATAGAGCACTTTACCTAGAATCAAGAAGCCTGAGTTCAAAATTGACCTTGGATATTTACTAGCTTTGTGACCCTGGGCAAGTCACTTAACCTCTGTTTGCCTTGGTTTCTTCATCTATAAAGTGCAGATAATAATAGCACCTACCTCTCAGCTTATTGTGAAGATCAAATGAGATAATAATTGTAAAGTGCTTAGTGCTTCTTGGCACATAATAAGCACTACCTAAATTTTATCTATAATAATAGTTATTATTATTTGTTCATATATACTAAATTGATTATATTTAATTTACATTATTGTCTATAAATTATGTAATTACTAATATCGCTGTCTTTATTTTTCATGTTCTATCATGTCAATATTTTAAAAATTGCTGTCCTATATAGAAACATAGGTATTCTTATTCAATAATTTGCCAAAGACTATCATACTCAATTTTTCTAACATTCAGTTCAGATGCTTAATTTATTTCTTGTATAATCTTTCTTTTTCAGTTGTGTGTCTGAAAGGGGCCATTGAAGTCATGTGTAATTATCTTATATAGACATTCTTGAAATTCAGTTTTTAAAGCATTTAAATACCATTGGTTGCATGCATATTTAATATTTATATTGTTTCATTATTTATGGTGCCTTTAAGCATGATTGACTTATTTACCTTTTTGCCTCCCTTGATTGTGTCTATTTTTTTTTCTATTGCTTTGTCAGCAATCAAGATGAATAGTCCTCTTTTTTTAAATTCAGCTTGGAGCACAATGAATTCTACACCAATTCTTCATTTTAATTCTGGATTATTCATTATTTTTTAAGTGTGTTTTTTGTATATAACAAATTGTTCGGATTTGCTTTCGACTGCATTCTGCTCCTCTATTCCATTATATGAGTGAGTCCATTCCATTCACATTTATCGTTGTTTGTTTTATGCCCATTTAACTTAGTTGCAATATTTTTTAATCTTTTTTTTAAAAGAAATAAATTACTACTAAGTGTTTGCAGTTTGTGTGTCTTGGAATAACCCAGTACCAGTCTCTTCTCTTCTCTTTTTCTTCTCAGCCCTTCAGTCATTGTGTCTTGTTTCTGCCTTTTTCCCCACTTTGGTAATCAGTCTTCTTTATCTATAATTTGTTGTATCTCTGGCAACATTCCACACTATGACTTAGACTCCACTCCTTCTATCCTAGGTCAGTTCCTGTTCATTTTATTTTAATTCTACTATTAGATTAATAATGTCTTAGTTAAATAAATGATAATAATAATAATAATATTCATGTCCCCTATACTCTTACCTCTATCTTTGAATGACCTTCACTTGTGGCACTTTCAAGAAATACTAAATTGCTTTCTTTCTCTTTTTCTTTCTCAGATGTTTCTTTTTGAATGTACAGGTTCAGAACTTATATTTCTGTTCCCTCTGACTCTTATACAAAGTGGAATTCCATCAGACAAAAGTCTTGTTTCCCTCTTTTACTATGAAAGCATTAGATCATTATCTAGTCCTTTTGAGCTGTTCAGACTTGCTTACCTTTCTTAAATTTCCATTGTGTGTTGTATTTGTATATAACAGCTTTGGTTCTCTCAAAAGGAATACTTGGAAGTCATAAATTCTATTAAATATTCTTCTTTTCTCCATAAGGATTATACTTAATTTTGCAGAATATTGGGAGCAAACAATTTTATTTGGCTTTTTGGTATATCAGAATACACCACTTTCCCCTCCTTTCCTTTCTTATTCTTTTCTCTAGTGTTACTTAGAATATGTGAGCAGTCTCTCTTAGGCATTTGTGATATTTTCACCTTGAACTTGAAGCTTGGCCATCACATTGTTTGGTAAGTTAAACTAGAGTTCCTTTCTGGTGACTTTCTTGTTCCTTTCTGAGTGTTCTGTTGAAATGTGCTTTGCTCTCTGGTTCAGTATTTCAGGTAATTTTCTTTTCTGGTTTCCTGAATTATGCTATTCTGTTTTATTGTCTTTATCATCTTTTTATGGGAAGTCAATAATTCTTAGACTATCTTTTTAAGCTCTGTCTTCCAGTTCAATTGACTTTGATCATTGAACCTCACATATTCTTCCAATTTTATTGACTTTTGACTTTGCTTTAATGATCTTTTGTATTTGTATTTTCAAGTTCTATCTCCTCATCAATAAAATAATACAGATGTTGGACTAGATAACCTCTAAGGGTCCTTGCAGCTCTAAATATACGATCTCCTCTTTTTCAGGATATCTACTACTTTGTTAAGATTTTACAAGTTCTGTTAAAAGTCTTCAGTTGTCCTTTCAAATTTTTCATTAAGAAGTCTAATATCACTCCTGTCTCTGTCTCTCTGTCTCTCTTTGTCTTTCTCTCTCTGTCTCTGTCTCTCTCAGTTCTCTCTCTGTCTCTGTCTTTCTCTCTCTATCTCTGTCTCTCTGTCTCTTTCTCTCTCAAGTTAGCCTTTTCAGTCCCTCAGTGGGTTTTGTGACATTTACACGAGCTTTTCTTAAATTTCTCCTGGAAATCTTTTTCTTTTACACCAAGATATTTCCTCATTGTATTAGGAACATTTCTTCATAAATTTCATTGTCTTTGATGATTTCCTGAGAGAATTTCCTCGTGCAGATTTCTTTCCTTTCTCCTCTTGTTATTGTCCTTTTCCTTTTGTTGTTGTTGTTGTTGTTGAGTTGTGTCTGACTTTTTGTGACCCCACTTGGGGTTTTCTTGGCAGAGATACTGGAGAGGTTTGCCATTTCTTTCTCCAGCTCAGATGAGAAAACTGAGGCAAACAGGGTTAAGTGAGTTGCCTTAGGTCACACAGCTAGTAAGTGTTTGAGACCAGATTTGAACTCAGGACTTCCTGACTCCAGGCACTCTATCTACTGTGCCTCCTAGCGCCCTTGACTCTTTTACTTTATTTGGTACATTTCTTGTTATTTTGAGGTAATGGGAAGTATCTGGACAGAGATAGAACTTCTTACTCGGTAGTAATGGAAAAGAAAGACCTCTGAATTGAGTATCAGGAGACTTGGGTTGTGGTCCCAGCTCTAGTCCAGCCGTGTGACCCTAACAAGCCCTGTCTGGGTCTTAGTTATCAGCAAAATGAAGCAATATAGTAGAAAGGTCACTGGTTTTGGAGTCAGAGGACCTGGGTTCAAATTCTACCTCTGTACTCCTTGTGGGACCAATGGCAAGTCACTTCACGCCTCTGGTTTCCTCACTTATAAAATGAGGTGGCTGTGCTAGACAGTCTCTGAGGTCCTGTCTATATCTGATCCATCTGAAGCCGTTAGACTGGAGTGTCTATGGTCTCTTGTAACCTAAACATTTTTTTGCTTCTATGTTGCCCATAGGCAGTATGAGAGACCAGATGTTTATCTCCAACCCTGAAAAAGTACTTTTGAATGAGTTGTCTGACCATACAGATCCTGGATTCTATTATGCCACCTCCACTGGAATGTTTTCTGTTAACAAAACTCCCTAATCCACATCCTCAGGCTGATCAGATTGCACAATTAACCCTTTGGGATCTCAGACGGTAAATATATTGATTTGGTTTTGGAGGTGGCCAGCCCAGAGACTGCCTGAGGCATTCAACAGTTCACTAACAGTCAACATGAATTATCTGATGATAAAGGATTTATTGTTAGGAATTTGCATTGTTATCACAAAAGGTGATTATGGCCACCGGATATACCCACATCCAGGAATTGCTCATTTGAAGCTATGTCTGTTGGCCTACGATTCATTCTGATATTGAAAAACTTGTAATGGGAAAGTATAGCACACGTTAGGCTGTTTGGCATAGCCTTTATGCCCAAGGCTCCTCCTTTTCCATGGGAAGCGAACAAGAAGCATTTGTTGATTCAAGTTAAAATGCGTTTAAGTGCTTACTGTGTTTAGAAGAACATGAGTATGAGATTTCATATAGACGTCATGTCAGCCATTCTTATTTTTCTTATTCAATATCTCTAAAGCTTACATCAAGAGGTAAAGAGAAATATAAGCAGTCTCCTTGAAAGATTGAAGCTTTGGGGAAATGGGTTAAATTAAATATTCCTTGATAGACTATATATCCTATCTCCTGATCCAGGGCTAGACCTGAATTTCCACTCTAGCAACTGGATTTTCTTATTCATTTCACTCCCTTGAATTTCTGTGCTTTGAAGAAACCTTATTATCTTCCTGCATTGTTTAATATGTACTGATATAGATATACACTTTCTTGGCTCTTGGTTTGGATCCTGTCCCTGCTACTCCTACGGACCTTGGTGTTTACCTAATTGTTGGTATTCATTGACCAGTCATGGTGTGGTGACATACGACCTCCAAATTCTTCAACTTGTTCAACCCTAATAACCTTCTTTTCCATTACGTTTTAGCTCTGTGTGGTCATGATTAAAACTTTCATCTCACTGTCTCTAGGAATGGCACTATCTCCAAGAAGCAGAACTTTAGTATCTCAACCTCGGATCATAACCTTCCATCCTTTTACCTTTCCCTCCCTTTCACATACACAGAAATTACTTATTGTCCTGATTATGACCTCTGTTCCACTGGCTTTTCTTGTCACTTGCCCTGCTCTGGCATGCCTGCCTGAGAACATGGCACCTTTCTCACCTCATCGTATCAACAAAGAAGTGTTCAGGATGATTGAATGGTTCCAGCTACTAAGGATTCCCTGAAATGGATTGTTGGAGTAGATTGGTCAATAGGACTTTCCAGGTTTAGCCTCCCTCAACGTGTCATTCCACGTCCGATAACCAGAATTAGCCCTGCTGATTCATTTATTGAGTTGCCTTGCATTTATTAAGACTTGCCTTCACCCATCTTTCTTTAGATTTAGGTGAGGATTTAAAAGAACAAAGACTTATTGTGAATGACACTTCTTCCTGCATAGGTTTTTTGTTCATTTTTACCATGAGAATTAATTTTTTTTCTGGCCTGCTGTAAGTGGAGTCATGGGGCCAGTGTCATGTCAGGTTCAGAGTACATATAGGATTGTGTGGTATTGCCCTGGCAATCAACTAATTACCAACGTGTGATGTTGTGACAGGAAAAGAACCGGTAACTCACCTAGAGCCATCCGGTGCTGATTTTCAGCCTCCGAAGTACAAAGTAAAGGGAGTAATAATTCTTATCTGGCCACCGGAGCTGATAAAGTGGATTTGTATGGTATTTCTACACCTACACACCTAATTTGGAGATAACCTAGAAAAACCCTCTTTTGGGGGAAAAGATTATATTACAGGGGAAGCAGCAGACTTTGAGTTAAGAGAGACCTGGCTTCAGTTCCCCCTTCATATACCTCCTAGGTATATAACTCAGGGCAAATTTCTTCCCTGTAAAATGAGGATTGTAATACTCACTACCTACCTCACAGGGAGATTGTAAAGGAGATAATAATGTAATCCATTTTGCAAAACTTAGATCAGGGGTGGGGAACTTTTCATGCTGGAAGGCTGTATTAATATTTAGCTGTAATCAAATAAGGCTGCATTCAAGAAGCTTCAATTAGAAATGCTTAAAAACATACATCATTTTGTAGAAATCTAACTACTATGTACCTAAAAATTTCTTTTTTTTAATTAAAAAAAATTTTTTTTAAGGCAATTGGGGTTAAGTGACTTGCCCAGGGTCACACAGCTAGTGTCAAGTGTTTGGTCTGAGGCCAGATTTGAACTCAGGTCCTCCTGACTTCAGGGCTGGTGCTCTATCCACTACGCCACCTAGCTGCCCCTAAAAATTTCAAAAAATTAAAACTATTTGTTAATTTTAAAGTTAACTAAACTTTTAATGATTTTGTCATGTTTGCTTTTTTTCTTTTTTTTTTTTTGATGTGGCAATTGGGGTTAAGTGACTTGCCCAGAGTCACACAGCTAGTGAGTGTTATTTGTCTGAGGTCACATTTGACCTCAGGTCCTCCTGACTCCAGGGTCAGTGCTCTATCCACTGCGCCACCTAGCTGCCCCCGAGTCTGCTTTTTGTTGGAAAGCATTTGAATATTTGGTTGCAGCATGGAGGTCCGCAATTTCAGCTGATCCTCTAGATGGGTATCAGTCATTTGTGATCTTAAAGGCATCTTGATTTGGATTAAGTAGGAGAATGTAGATTTGCAGGAATTAATGGTTGAAAAAGAAAGAAGGCATTTTTCTGGCATGTTGCTGAGAGCGTGGGTGTTCTACTACATTTTTCCATATTTCAATTGGATCTTTCTTAGCATCAAACAATAACTTTAAAATGTCATCTACTGAGAGCTCAATCAATTCCATCTGTAGTTCTTTAGGTGCTTTGGTGATATCAACTAGGTGAGGCTGAAATGCTGATTTGAGTGTAATGTCATGATTTATCTTGAAAGTTGTTGAAGATATCTATTCCCCATGTTCTGTTTGCAAGACTGCCCAAAGCAAGTAACTCTTCATAGCGAAGAAAATCTTCTGTTATGACTTCAGTGAAGTATAAAACCTGCGCCGAGATGGTAGTATCATTTGATTCATCCAAAGCGATTGAATAATATATATTTTCCTTTTGAAGTATTTCATGAAGTTGTTCTGTTAAGTTGAAAGCTAATTCATGCTGCTGATCAGTTATGGTTCTCCTTGAAAGAGGCAGTTGCTTGTACTTTGAAATGTTATTGGGATTTGAGCATCCTACAATTTTGACAATGCATTCTTTCACAATTTCTACATCATTGAGTAGCTTCCCTTCCCCCCCCCCCCCCGAGTATATAAGCTACTTTATAAGTTGCTTCAGTGGCATTATTTCCAGGTCTTACTGCTGCTTGAAAGAATTGTCTTTGCTTTTGCTTTTCGTCTTTGAATTTCTGCAATATATCCTTTCGCACATCTCCCTCTAATTTAAAATATTTGTGGTCTTTATGAGTGTTATAATGCTGATGAGCATTGAATTTCTTTAATGTTGGTATTGCAGTATTACAAAGCAAGCAAATCATCTTATCTTTAGCAGAAACAAGATAATATTGCAATTCCCAATCCTATTAAAAAAAATCTGTTTTCTTCCTTCAGCGTTCTTTTGGTCTTTTTTGCCATGATGGGCTGTTAAGCAGACAGAATTAAAAACTACCATCAAGCTGTGCAACTATTCACGAATTCCACTTCAAACAGAAATACAGTGTACCATTGTCAAAAGCTGATGACAGACTGGCATACTCGACCCCCGTAAACTCTCGTCAACCAACCTCATCTGGTAGTGGCACCAGTTAGGAAGGAAAAGTCAGAACTAAATAATGAGTATAGCAGCCATCAATTTAGCCCTTATGGTTTACTAACATTCTAATTGGATGGTCAGTCTGGGAGGATTATTTCATTAAAACTTATTTCATTCTTTGGTAATTTAAATACATTACTTAAAAAATAAAATAAAAGATGAACAAAATGTATTAATAAAAATAAAAGGATTTGTTCTGTGAAATTTGGATTCAGTCAAAAGGCTACAGGTTCCCCACCCCTGCCTTAGGTCATTGTATAAATGTCATTTATTATTATTATTATCAGGAGCTAAGGGAGAAGTAATATGTATATATACTAGGGGGCCACTTAGAAGCAATGTGAGAGTTTTTGTATTTTTTTTGATTACTTGATGATTTTTGCTCTTAATCCTTCCTTAGTTTGACAGTGCAACGTTATTCCAAGATGGAATTGGACGACGTGGTCAAGTAGATAATAATAACTAACATTTCTATAGTGCCTATTACGTGCCAGGCAAATATTATCTCATTTGATCCTCACAATAACCCTGGGAGGTAGGTGCTATTATTATCCCCATTTTACATGTGAGGAAACTGAGGCAAAGAGAGGTTAAGAGATTTGTCTAGAGTCACACAGCTAGTAAGTATCTGAGGCTGGATTTGAACTCAGTTTTCCTGACTGGTCCAGTGTCTATCTACTCTATCACCTAGGCATGCTGAACTTGGAACCAGGAAGACCTGAGTTCAAATTTGGACTCAGGCACTTCATTGTCCGCCTCTTCCTCCTAATAGCTGGCACTTAAATAGTGTTTTAAGGTTTAAAAAGTGCTTTACCGGGGCAGCTAGGTGGCACAATGGCTAGAGCTCCGGCCTTGGAGTCAGGAGGATCTGAGTTCAAATCTGACCTTGGCCACTTGACACTTACTAGCTGTGTGACCCTGGGCAAGTCACTTAACCCCAATTGCCAAAGCAAAAAAAAAGTGCTTTACAAATGTTAAATCTTTTAATCCTTGCAACAACTATGTGAGGTAGGTCTTCTTATCTCCATTTGAGGAAACTGAGGTACAGAGTGGTTAAGTGAGTAGCCCAGGGTCACAGAGCAGTTAAGTGAGGCAGAGACAGGTGTTTCCCACTCCCAGTTGTATGCTATATCCTGTGTGCCACCTACACTTAACAGCTGTATGACTCTGGGCAAGTCACTTAATTGCTGTCTGCCTTAGTTTCTTCATCTGTAAAATGAGAATAATAATAGCACCTATTTCCCAGGATTTTAGGATCCTGTCGTGAGAATCAAATGAGAAAACCTAAATGTTAGCTGTTATTGTTATTGTTATTGCTATTATTATTAGATAAAATGTTGCACACAGTACTAAAAGTTAAGGCATTTAGAAATGCCAGGTTCTTTGCCTGATACTGACACAGCTTCCCTGCCTATAGTCAGACAATGTGTTAATTGAACATTTGTGATGTGCAGAGTGGAATACTTTGTGCTGAAGGGGCCACTTAGAAGAATAAGATATGGTTCCTGGCCCCCTGGCGTTCATGGTCCAACTGGGGAGACGGAGCATATAGGCACACGAATGAATTGCTGAGTGATAGTACAACTGTACTCTGCACTCCCACGGCCTCCCTCACCACCCCCCCAACACTGATCAATCCCATTTTTTATCCAAATGAAAGAATTCCTAGTTATATCTCTGATAATTTTGATGGAAGGTTCAAATGAGGTCATGTTTGTAAATCACTTTGTAAACCACTGGGCACTTTGAAAACGTCTGGTAGCTATTATTATTAGAAGCTCCCTCACATCTGGCGTCAAAATAATTAAAAGTTCAAACATCTCCATTTCTCTTTGCATAATGAGCAGGTGACTTGCTTCAGACATACATTCTCGTTGGCCAATCTGGGTTTTTGTTGCTGTTGTTGTTGTTTTAAATGGGTGTTCAAAAGCAGAAAGTTTATCCCATAGCTCAATACTGAAATCTTGGTCTGCTTGGGTGAGCCTAGTCTTTAAGGGAGCAGACCAAAAGAGCAGTTGTTGGTCATTTTTCTTGGTCTGGTTGGCAGAAAAAAAGTGAGACCAAAGATCAATGACCAATGAATGTCCAGCTGCTGAAAAGCTACATTGCTCTGACCTCAACAGGATATCATATAAACCATTCCAAAACCAGACTTTGAAGGAAGTATTAGAGAGAAGTAGAAACAAGACGACTTGAAAGAGAACTGGAAGACCTTGAAGGTTCCACGTTCACCATGGCTGGAGAGATGGAGCAGGGCTGGGTAGAACTGAGGAGGTTAGGGAACACGTATGCATGCATGGATGTGTATATGTATATATTTGTAAGATGCTCTAAAATCAGAATATATCATGGCAGCCAGTGAGATGTAATGGAAAGAGTGATGGACTTTGAAATCAGAAGAAGAGACATAGAGGGAATCCCAACTCTGTTGTTTCATAGTCGTGTGACTATTGGCAAGTCACTGATCCTCTCTCTCTCTCTCTCTTTTTAAAATAATTAATATATTTTGAATTATCAACAATCACTTCCATAAGCTTTTGGGTTTTAAATTTTTCTCCCCTTTTTTCCCCACCTCTCTCCCCAAGACAGTGCACAATCTGATATAGGCTATACATATACGTTCCTATTAAACATATATTCACATTAGTGATGTTGTAAAGGAGAATTAGAACCAATTGGAAGAACCACCAGAAAGGAAACAAAACACAACAGAAGAAAGAAGAAAATAGCAACTAGTGTGCTTTGATCTGCATTCAAACTCCATAGTTCTTTTTTCGTATGTGGATAGCATTGTCCATCATGAGGCCTTTGGAGATGCCTTAGACTGATCCTCTCTTAAGCTTGGTTTTGTCATGTTATATGATGGGAATATAATCTGCTGTACCTAGAAGAATGTCGGAGCCTGTTTACACTGGCTCAAGAGAGCTAATTGTTAAATTTTTGGTGTGAGTATTTATATTAGGGCTTGATTTATTGTGTTATTGCTTGTCTAGACTTAAGAAAGTGATAAAGATAATGTTAATTTAATGTTAACTAAACCTAAAAGCACGTCCTATATTTTTCTCCCTGGAGAGCTGATTGTTAAACATTTACCAGCATACCACTGGTTATGCCTATCTTAGATAGTTGCTGTGAGTATCAGATGAGATAAAGTATGTCAATTGCTTTGCAGACCTTAAAGTAGTATATAAATTTCAGCTATTATAATTAGAGTAAGGATTCTGTGTATGTTTCTAGGATAAAGACTGTGGAAGCAGAAGAATAATTAGCAAAGTCTTGAGTTATGTTTTTATTAAGTGTAGCCTGGAGTTCAAGCCCATTTGCATAAGACTTTCTTTATTGGTGGAGAATGATTGCTTGATATTCTGAGACTGTATGAGGGGACGAGTCAGTGAGAACTTGGGACAGAGGAGATCTTAGTTCTTCTGGCTTCTGGAGTCAAGAGAGGACACTCATGGTTCCAGGCTCTCTTCAGAGAGAGGTCTCTGGAGGGAAAGACTCTGGGAAGAAACTATCACATAGAGGAGCCAGGGCCTTGAAGCTTGTCCCTGTTTCCAATTTACCACAATAGAAACTTTGGGGAATTTCCCCTTGGATGAGATCAAGGACTGTCTCTTTTAAGATGGAGCTGAGATATCTTGCCCCCACAGGGAAAGCTCGTTCACTCTGTATGTTTTCTGGTATATTCTAACCCGTGCAACTTTTGTGATTTCTGTTTGCTATTGACTTGGATAAATGGGTTTATTTGCTACTCACTATGTGTAATTGTCTTCTTGTAACTGGCATTTGGTGGGAAGAGAATCAAACCTTTGGATATATAGTTCAGGGCAATCCTTCTCTGTTAAAAGGGTAGTGACCAGGAGCATAGCTTAAACCTAAAAAAGTATACCTTTGGGATCAGCAATATCTAGAGGGGTGGGATGGAGAAGGGTAGAGTGGCTGGCTTTGTGGCCCCAATTTCCTGCTCCCTTCCTGGCAGGAATCAGTGTCCCTTGGAAAAAAATGGGGAGAAGAAACTCTGAGAACTCTAATCATGTCTCCCTGTGGGCCACATTTGACAAACCCCTGTGGATACACACAAACAGCATAGGTAGCAAACACCCACATACCTTACATGAGTTTTCCAAACCTAAAGTTGATTAAGCAAAAGTTTCTGCTCTAATTAAGGTTGTTAGATCATCACCAAACTCAGCATCTCACATTGTGTAGTAGTGGAAATAGACCAGAACTGAAAGTCAAGAGTCTTTGGATCATAGTTCCAAATTTGCCACTAACTAATCTGTATGACCTTGGACAAAATCATTGAAAGTCTCTGGGCCTCTTTTTCCCAATCAATAAAATGAGTAGCTGAATTAGATGATCTTTAAGATGGCTTTTTAGCTCCAAAACTCTCTGATTCTATGACATTCAAATCCACAATTGCTAAGGGCTATAATCAAAGCAGAAACTTTTATTTCATTAAAGCATCTACTTGCTTTGGGAATAGCAGTCTAAACAGAGACACAACTCATGAATTTATTAATTGTTCTTCCCTGATTATGACCACAGCTGCCATTTGGCTATTATCTATTACATATACATTTAAGGATTTTCATATCAGAATTTCTCATGGTTTATCGGCTAACAAGACTTGAAGCAAGTCATTTATTGAAGTTTAGGAGACTCTCAGTGGTTTGGCCCAGTCCCTGTCCATTAGGGCTCTGCAATCTCAGTCATTCTGGCATGTGAGCAACAGGGTCAGCCAACATGGAATTGAATACTAAATTATGTGCTTCATATATGTAACACACGTGATAAGGTATGTGATGGACAAAAAGTGAGAGTATATATGCAATTTTGGTGGAAAATTAGATAGGCAACGATTTTTTCCAGACTCGTGAGACAGCTCAACAGAAGCACAGTAATTTTTATTTTAGCTTGTCCTCCTTAATAAAAAAAAAAAGTACTTGGTAAATATTTTTTTGCTGAATTTGGAAAGGCTGTATCAGTTCAATTGTTTTTCAAATGGAACTTTGCTGTGGCACACTGCCCAAAGCAAGAAGCTAATAGAGCTGTCAATTCAAATTTTCAAAAACTTTTTAAAAATAGCAAACTGAGACTAATTTCAAGCAAAGAAAAAGTCACCTCAAATATCAGAAATAAATGTTCTTGTCCTATTTTTTAAACCTTTAAAAAGCTGGAAGAATAAGAGATAGCATTGACTTAGCACTTTCCAGTTCTCAAAGTGTTTTTACCTAGATTATCTCATTTGACTTTCATAACAATCCTCTGACATAGGTGCTATGATTTCCATTTTACAGAGGAGAAAACTGAGGCCAAGAGAAGTGAAATGATTTGTTCAGGGTCACACAACTATTAAGTGTCTGAGGCTGGATTCTAACTCAGGTCTTCCTGACTCCAAATCAGACACTGTAATCCCTCTACCTCCTAGGAATTACTTCCTAGAAGAAAAGGGAACGTTATCACATGAGTTATTTAAAAATAGAATTGGTAGTATGCAAATAAATGCATATGGATGGAAAGACTGGAACACAATAAGTCTTTCTTCTCTTTAATGTCCATATGGATCTTTTATAAACACAAAAATTTTGAAAAGTATATTTTCCTTCCTATGTAACTGAAATCACATATATAATGTACATCACAGATGAAAGTGGCACAGTATCAAGGAAACAAATTTAGAAAATGTTTGAATTAGGGTCTGTTTGTATTTCTGTTATCAAGTGTAATTATTTCTTCTGTGGAAGATTTCCTGCCTTGAATAAGAGGCATTACTGGCCATGAGTAAATTAAAAGGTATTTGAATTCCACAATTATGTTTGAATTGTACTTGTCTTTTATTTCATGGCTGAAACCCAGACTCAGACAATATGTTTTCTGTTGATAACCTATAGAACACAGAGTCTTAAATTGACCAGGGATCATATTTTGCAATCTGCAAATAGATCTCTGCTTTCATTGATTTGGGAATTGTCTCTAGTGATGCAAATTGAAACCCATCCGGTCTATACCCTCCCACAAGTTCGTAACAAAGAGTTACTACCCACTGGGCTGGAGGTCTTCTTTGCCTTCTCCTGACATTGCAAGGGTACCTACCTTTGGGTCCCCCTGTCATCTTTTCCTCTCCCTATATGACTGGACTATCATTCAAGTCTTACTCCTATTCTTCCTCTAAGTTCTTCACTGGGTATATATGTCACAACCTGCTTATACCCATCATGCACCTTTCCATTGCCTTCTAAATCATACCCATTTTACATTTTTCAGAGGCAGTCATTTTCCATTTCTCCCTGTCATATAAAAACAGTGGTAGAATGTTGGTATTACAAAGACAGACCTTTGCTTTCATGGGAAGCTTGGATCACTAAAGTTGCCCCTTAATTTCCCAATGCCAACCCAGTTTATTCTGTTCCTTATGTTGAATCTGCGCCCACCTCATTCTCCCTCTCTGTTGTCTGTCTCAGATATATACAATGGGCAAGTTCTGTGCGGGGTGTCCATCCTTCCAAATGCACATTGAAATCTGAGCAATAGCTATTTTTGCTCTGCTTTATCTTTCCTGAGTGAATGGACAAGATGAACTCTTTTCTGTGATTACAGATCTCTTCCAGAAGGCTTTGCCAGGTTCTAGAGGCATGATGGAATCAGTGCAATTTCATCAGCAAACAGGTACACCTGGAGGACCTCACCATACTCAAGGAATCCTTTTGACCTGGATTTTGCTCTGGATGTCCTCCACCACAGTGGTAAACAACTTTGGGGTAAAAGAGACTGTGGTTTTGTTCTCTTACTAGCATTTAAAGAGTGCCTTTTGGTTTGCAAAGTGCTTTACAAATATTCTCTCATTTGGTCCTCACAAAAACCCTGGGAGGTAGGTACTAATATAACCCCAATTTTACAGACAAGGAAACTGAGGCAGACAGAGGTTCATGACTTTGCCCAGGGTCACATAGCTCATAAATGCCTGAGGCTGGATTTGAACTCAAGTCTTCCTGACTTCAGGTCTAGCACTCTATCCACTGTGTCACCAAGGGACTACTACTAATCAAATGCTTTTTCATAATCAACAAACAATAAGCACAATGAAATCTTACATTCTTTACATTTTTTGGTTAGTTGCAAAATGGTAAAGATGTGGTCTGTTGAATATTGCTTACAAAAACCTACTTGTTCCCTTCTAATACCATCATTGACAATGCCCTATGTGGCGATGTCACACAAAAATAAATGACTTTCATAAAGATTTTGTATATCTAGGACAGGAGGCAAACAGGCCAGTAGTTATTGATGTTCTCTTGGTCACTTCTCTGGGGGGATGGGATGGGTAATAAGGTCCAAGATTTTATCCACACCTTTGATCTTCAGATGCTTTGTATATTAAACCCTCAAGCCCCTTACAGTTGTTGCCTCTGGCACAGATCTCCTTTGTATATGTTTGTTCTAATCTGGCTGTTTTTCCTGTCTTTGCTTTCTTTACTTCCATTTTCATTTCCACTCTAAGCACCCCTGGGACTATGATGTTGGTGTTGAAATGGTTTTGAAGTTCTTTTTCCCTTTTCATCATTGAATAACCTTGGGATCACAGGATCACACTGCAAGGGACCTTGGAGGCCGTGCTACCTTGGAGAGTTCTCCACCCTGAGGCTCTCCTCTTCTGACTTGTGACCCCTTTCTCCGGGACCACTATTTTGGGATGGACCTTCAACTTTGAGATCCCTCTTTACATTTTTAGTCCTATCACAGGGGTTTGGGGGCTGTTTCTTCTTCTTGTTTGTTGTACAGTTGTTTAAGTTGTGTTTGACTCTTTGTGACCTCACTTGGGGTTTTCTTGGCAAAGATATAGCAGTAGTTTGCCATTTTTTCCCCCAGCTCATTTTGTAGATGAGGAACTGAGGCAAACAGGGTTAAGTGACTTGCCCGGGGTCACACAGCTAGCGTCTGAGGCAGATTTGCACTCATGAAGATGAATCTTTCTGACTTCAGGCCCAACACTGTATCTGTTATGCCACCTACCTGTCGTATTCCTTCTTCAAAAAACACATATCAGGGCAAGAGCAGTGTGGCCGATAATGACTGGCATTTTCATCATGCTTTAAGGCTTTCAAAACTTTTATGACAATAACTTGTTTACATGGGTGAGGATTATTTCCAAGATGGACTATATCCTTTTTTGTCATTCTTTTTTTTTCTCTTGTGTTTTACTCATTCTAATCTTTGCTCTGACAAGTCAATGGTCTGACTGTACACAGACAGCTGACTCAGAGATAACTCCCACACCAGTAACAAGTCTTTTCCTGTTTGTTAAAATCTAATCTAGTTAATTTTTGTATGCAGTTAGGTGGGTGCTCTCTATGTTCTGTCCATGACATTAGAAGCAGGAGGCTTCCTTGGAATCTGTATGTCCTTGGACTCTCTCATTTCTTCTTTCTACAACATACTTTAGCATATGTTCCTCCCCATCTTCACCTTTTCCTGCCTTTGCCTTGAAGTCACCAAGGATCAGAGTATACATTGATTCAATTTGTTGAGTTCAAATTTGATATAGATCATCTTTTATAATAGTATTATAAATGGACCCCAGAACCATAATTTATAAATTTGCTAATTATTCTTCTTTCTATACTATTAGTACCTGGCCACTAGTGAGCTTCATGTTGGCCATCTATTAGAAAGACCCTTTAGATGTTTTAAGTATGAAGTAAGAGAGGGTTAGGAAGTATGTGTGTGTGTGGGGGGGTGGAGTAAGGTGGAATTGGAGAATGGGGAGAAAGCTTGCAAGCAGAGACCATTGTGTATTTGAAAATGCATCAGAGAGGCAGCTAGGTGGCACAGTGGATAGAGCACCATCCCTGGAGTCAGGAGGTCCTAAGTTCAAATCTGGCCTCAGACACATAATATTTACTAGCTGTGTGACTCTGGGCAAGTCACTGAATCCCAATTGCCTCACCAAAAAAAAAAAAATGCACCAGAGGGTGAATAGTCTTATTATAATAGGAATTCTTAACCAAAAGTCCCAGAGCTTGGTTTTTAAAAATATTTTGACAACTGTATTTCAATTTAATTGGTTTCCTTTGAAATACTATGTATTTTATTTTATTGGCTACCCTCATCCCAGTTTAGTCTGTCTGCTGAGACAGTTTTACCAGGATGTGGCCACTGCACATACTATAGCTTCCTGAAGCCACAGGTGAGAGTTGGGCAAAAGGTGGACACCAAAGATGGATAAGCAGCCCTGAAAAGGGCTCAGCAAGCCCTCACACAAGAGGCGCTAGTCCTCCCTGAACACTGGTGAATTAGGGGGATGTCTACCCCAAGTGTGTGAAGACTTCTCACAGCAGAATGGGCAGATGAGAACAATTTGTTCCAAAGACCCTGAAGGAGGCTGAAGCAGGTGCTGAGGAGCTCTTAGAGCTTGGTCAGACATTGAGGATGCAAAGGTCCGTTGCATCCTGGGTCATCGCCAGTCGTCCTACCTTTTGTCTTAACATTGGACTTCAATGACTCTAGAAGAGAGAATGAGGTTGATGACTTTGTGCACCTGTGCCTCACGTAAATCTAACTCATGTGGAGGTCAAGATATTGCCCCGTGATGTCATTGGTTCTCTTTGAAGTAAAGGATGAACAGTGACATTTTACTTTATGTATTTAAAAACATTACTCTGAGAAGGGATTGATAGGCTTTACCAGTCAGCCAAAGGGGCTGCCATGACACACAAAAAGGTTTAGAGCCCCTGCTCTATATTCTGGTCCAAAGAAGAAGATGATAACAATTCTGGAGCTGCCGCCAGGATACAATATAGTGCCAGGCCTCTAAAGGACAATGTGGAAACAGTGCTGGATTTAGATTCAGAAGACGACAGTTCAAATCCCAGCTCTGTAACTTATTACCCATGTAACCTTGGATGAGTCATTCAGCCCCTCTGGGCTTCAGTTTCTTCATCTATAAAATGAGGAGGTTGGACTAAATGACCTCTTAAGGACTTTTGGGGCTCTAAAATCTATGATCCTGTGTATTCAGACCAGAAGATGGCTATAAGAGAAGGCTCAGTGAGTCTGGGAATTTAAGATGACTGCCAATTACCAGGTCTGTTAAAGTAAGAATGAAAAGATCTTGTAAAGATTTTCCTTCAAGAGAATACCAAGGGCATGGGAGTTTATATAATGTTCTCTTCATAGGAGAGACCCTTCTTCTGTGTCAATAAACTGTTTTGCAGAGATGTAACGATTTTTTTGTTTGTTTATTTTTTGTTTTTTTTAATCAGTCTTTACTTGGAAAATACAAGTGGAACTCTATGTTCCATTAGATTTGGGTGTGAGTGAGTTTCCATCTCCATTGTTTTGTAAATCATTGCCTAGGTTTTGACTGAGGCATTTTTATAGCTACTTCTGGTATGTACTTAATGCTAACTACAGAATGGAATGAATTTCCAGGCACTTTGACAAAGTAAATGTCTTCCAGTAAGCTTCATTCTTGTCACCAGACACAGCTTGGCATCGTGGATACAATGCACCACTGGGGCCAGGAAGATTAGGGTTTGAATGCACTAACTGGTACTTCCTATGTGCCAGGACTTGCTTATGCAAGTCATTTAAGTTTTGGGAGCCTCAGTTTTCATACTTGTAAAACTGGAATAATAATAATAATATTTACCCCACATCATTCTTGTGAAGCTAAAATAAGATAATGAATGAATAATAAAGCATTTATTAAATACTTGCTATGTGCCAAGCAGCTAGGTGGTATGGTGGATATAGCACTGAGTTTGAAGTCAGCAGGACTCATCTTCCTTTAGATACTTACTAGCTGTGTGACCGGCAAGTCACTTAACCTTGTTTGTCTCAGTTTCCACATCTATGAAATGAACCGGAGAAAGAAATGGCAAACCACTCCAGCATTTTCTCCAAGGAAACTCTAAATGGGGTTATGAAAACTGAACAACAACAACAACATGGACCAAGCACTGGGGATGCAAATAAATACAAGCAAGTAAATTAGTTCCTGCCTTCAAGAAGCTTACATTTGGGGGGTGGGGACACAACTCATAAAAAAGGAGCTAAAGAGTGGTGACGGGGGAACTTTGTAAACCTTATAACCCATGTAAATGTCAGTTGTTGTGATTTTTGTGATGTTCTTCTGACCAAAATGCCACAGAGTAGCTCTTCTTGTGGAATGAAAACTATAAATGAATAAATCTGGCAGGATTGATGGAGGGACCAAGAGGTGTTGATTAGGGGCCATTGAGTGAAAACCCATCAAACCCATTATCTATAGCTGGTTCTAAGCTTATATGAATGTAAGCTCCCTTGAGGGCAGGTACTGTTTCACTTGTGTTTCCATTGGGTCTAGCACCATGCCTGGTTCCTAAGGAGTTGCTTAATGAATTTGTATAGATTGATAGTAAAACATTCTAGGAAGAGAGTTTTCTTTTTGTGAGTGATATTTTTGTTCCATTCCCTTGTAGCTAAGGAGAATGAGACCTGGTCAGTCACATAAGGTGTATTAAAAATGTGTCACTTCTTAAGAAAAGGCTGAAGAAGAGAAAACAGCTGCTCTCTGTGGAAACACGGTCGCTGCCAGCCGGGTTAACTCTGTTTTCAGTGGGAAAGATTTCAATATAGGCCCACGTAGGCTGCTGAAAATTAAAAAAAAAAAAAAAAGGTTCGTAAGGGAGGGAGAATTCAGTTGGATGACGATGTTATTTCTCCCTGGGGAGAACAGAAGTTCCCAGCAGTAGTGGCCCAGGCTGTGCCAAGCAGAAGCAAGAGAACATGAGGAAATCTGTTAAGTGCCCTGTTGGAAGGAGGGTGGGGGATAAATGACAGTCCTCTCTCAAATCCCTGGAAGATTGAGAGTGTGAATATAGAAGCAAATCTACCTTCCTCCAAGGCTGACTGAGCACAGCAGAATACAAGTCATCTGAGTCTAGAGGTCTGGGACTGAACAATTGAAATCTCGGGGCTAAATTAAATGGCAAATAGCCACCATCACCATATATTTGGAAAACTGGGCATCCCTTTTGTCACCTCTTGAGGACTGCCTGAAATTCCTTAGAGTATGGTTCCCCTAAAATAATTAACTTATAGGAGGAAGAGTACTGCAGAGAGAAAACTCTACTTGAGGGATCTTGGGAGTGGGGAGCAAAAGAATGAGTGTTGTCCTTTGAAATCTCAAAAGACTTGCAAACTAGTAATAACTATATGAAGTAATGCTCTGAAACACTTATAGCAAAATAAATACAAATCAAAATAATCCTGTGACTTCAGCAAATTGGCAAAGATGATGAAGGTGGGAAAAATCAGTATTATGGGAAGGGTACAGTAATAGATTGTTATGGAGCTGTGAGTTTGTACAAATATTTTGGGAAGCAATTTAAAATTATGCCAATAAAATGACTAAAATGTCCATACCCTTTGACTCAGAGATTCTACTACCACACATATACCCCAAGGAAGTAATTGATAAGAAGAAAGCCCTTATATACACCAAAATATTTATAGCAGCACTTTTTGTGGTTATAAAGAACCAGAAACTAGGTATGTCTGTCAATTGAGAAATGGCTAAATACATTGTAATATATGATGGGATTATGTATGTAGTATATAATGGGATTCTTGCTTCACAGTAAGAAGTGACAAATATGATGAATACAGAGAAGCATGTACAGGAGCTGATGCAGAGAGAAGCAGACAGAGCCAAGAAACAATATACACAATGACTACAATGAATTAAATGGAAAGAATAACCACACACACACACAAAATCAAAAGTAAATGTTGCAAAATTACAAAAAACTATGGCATCGAAGAAGAGATATCAGAAGAGATTCCACCTCACTCCTTGGCAGAATTGGGAAGTCTTTGGGCATGGAACATGGCATATATTTTCAGATTTTAAAAATGCATTAATTGACAATGATTTTTCTCTTCTTCCTATTTTTCTTTTATTTAAAAATATTTGTTAAATGAGATGACTCTCTGGGATGGTGGGAGGAGGAGAGAATCTGGAGAAAACTTTGGCAATGTAAAAACAAAAGATAGCAATACAAATTAAAATTACAGGCTGCCCCTAGTTTCCCAGGAAGAATTGTAACTGACGTGTTTCCCCCAATCCCTTTTCTACTTCTGTGTCCCATATTTGTGTTTTCTGGGTCTTTTAAGCTGAAAAGTAGTTTAATCTAATGGTTTCCAAACTTTTTTGGTTAGGTAGCCATCAGTAAGATTTTTGAGCACACCTTCCCAATACATCTATATTAATAAATTATATATATATGTGTGTGTGTGTGAATGTGAGAAACTGTACTAATATATTATGTACATTATAAAACAGAATAAAAATATAAAAGATGAGATAAAGATGAAATAAATATTTTAAAATAATTTCTCTTTATTAAAATGTATTAATATTTACTTTCGGTTGATTTGGTCCTACACTCTTATGGATGAGTCCTATACTCCTATGATCTTTTGTATGCTCTGCTACGCATGCACCCACTTTCAAAATTACCAACTTAATTTATAAACTGATCTATGGGAATGCCTTAGTAAAAGAATGTTGTCTGACTTCTCCTTGGCCTATATATTTTAATAGAAGTCCCTGCATGGAACTCACCTGAACTTTCCCCCAAACCCCTCCAAATACCTTTAAAAAATGACTCTAAACAAATTCTAGAGCATTAGAACCCACAAAAAGTTGGAATGAAACAAATTTCTAGCCCAAGACAACTTGGAAGGTTGGCAGGGAAGGTCTGCTGCACCAGGATGAGAGAGGAGTGCAGTCCAACGCAGGCTGCACCAGCACAGACCAGGCCCCAGCAAACCTGGAGCAGGCCTCGGGCCAACTGAATCACCGGCAGCAGTGGCAGTTACCAGAGGTCTCAGCCCACAGATGGTAAGGGGGTCAAACAACTGGTCAGAAGGAGATTACAGGGGTCTTTTTGCTACGATTGAAGCAGTACTCTGTTGCTTTGCCTATGCTTGGGTGGGTCACAGTCCTGGGTGGCAGTTCCAGGGCAAGGAGGAGCATTAGCACACCGGAGCTTGTGGCCACAGTGGAGCAGGAATTGTGCCCTTGTCACAATTCCAGGGCAGAAAAGAGTGCTTGTGGTCACTCATAGGCCAGAGCTCAGGCCAGGAAAGTAGTAAACACTTCTTCTTAGATCATACCACCTTGGAAAGACTGAAAACTTACAGGTCCCTAGAAGTATCTGTGAAAACAGCTGCACAGAATCCCTGAAGCTTGGGACAGTGCACCTTCCACCCTGGAAGCAGAGCCCTACTTTAATAAAGAGTTAAAAGTCAACCAATAGGCAGGGAAAATGAGCAAACAACAGAAAAAAATTCTGACCATGCAAGGTACTATGGTGACAAGGAAGATCAAAACACACACTCAGAAGAAGACAACAAAGTCAAAGCTCCTACATCCAAAGTCCCCAAGAAAAATATGAATTGGTCTCAGGCCATGGAAGATCTCAAAAAGGATTTTGAAAATCAAGTAAGAGAGGTAGAGGAAAAACTGGGAAGAGAAATGAGAGCGATGCAAGAAAATCATGAAAAAATGAGTCAACAGCTTGGTAAAGGAGACACAAAAAAATACTGAAGACAATAACACATTAAAAATAGACTAGGCCAAACGGTAAAAGAGGTCCAAAAAGCCAATGAGGAGAATACCTTAAAAAGCAGAACTGGCCAAATGGAAAAGGAAGTCCAAAAGCTCACTGAAGAAAATAATTCCTTAAAAATTAGAATGGAGCAAATGGAAGCTAATGACTTTATTAGAAATCAAGAAACAATAAAACAAAACCAAAAGAATGAAAAAATAGAAGACAATGTGAAATATCTCATTGGAAAAACAACTGACCTGGAAAATAGATCCAGGAGAAATAATTTAAAAACAGTAGTTCCTGTATTTGTTGCCTCACTCAAAGGAATGACTCTGAGGGTAAGCACTTCAAGCCAGATAGATCAAAGATTAGCACCATAACATGGTGGTAGAGGAGACATTTGAGGCAAGTGTTAGCTTGTTACTTTTTATGAGTGGGCACTTTCTCTGTCTATGTGAAGTATTGGCCCTGAGTGAAAGTCAGACTGGGTGACTAGCCAGAAACCCTCCCCTTCCACAATTTGCATTTTCCCTGCTTTCTCCTTTTTGGGTTTGGTCCCAAACTTGGCAGAAGAAGGATATACTGTCCTTTGTATCAGGTTTCTCTGAGGTTGGCCCTTATTCCTAAACCACTGCTACCAAGTATTTGTCTCAACACTAGTCTGAGGACAGGCTCCTTTGGCGGAATAACATCTGGAGGGCCAGACTTAAATGTGGTGGTAGTGGCTGGGGGAAAAGGGTGGGAGGGAAAAGGAGATGTAAATGGTCATATGTTTTTTTCAAAAGTCAGGAAAGTTGATGCTATACCCTCCCTCCCCGGAAAGGCACAAATATTGGGAAACTACAAATTGTAAATGTAGTGTTTCTTAGTACTTGTGAAATGTGAACCAAGGATTGAATTTGCCCTGATATATCTGCATGAAAGAAGATGTATTTTAAACTATATGTACAATCATTTTACATTTTTATTTATTGATATTTAAAAAAAACAAAAGAAGTTATTCTGTGGTATTAACTAGTAAATATCATTGTTATCTAAGAGTTGATTAAACTAACATTGATTATTCAAGATTTTAGACTTGGAGAATCATCTTATATTACAGAACCCATTTAACCATCTCACAATCTGGAACGGACCTCAGAGAAGGACTTCCAGTGATAATCCCTTTGCTTTACAAATGGGGAAACCAAGGCCCAGAAAGGTTAACTAATTTGTCCAAGGTCATACAGGTAGTAAGCATTAAGAGGCAAGATAAGAACTTATGTCCCTGACTTCAGAGCTTCAATGTTCTCTCTATCGTATACTATGAATCACATTACGTATTTCTGACATGGTTTTCTTACTCTTCCTGATACTGCCAGAGTAAGTAGCATTTTTCTTTCATAAAAAGTCTTTCTTCTTAATTGACTAAATATGTGCAGTTTGTCTTACAAAATGACCCTCTTTTAACACAATATAAATCACCTATCTATGGAATTCTTATTTACATTCTCATTTTCCATAGAAAGCTTCATGGTCTGCTTTCTTGAGAATGTGTCCATCTTTGGTAGATGGCAAATTCCCTGAAATAGTTCGAGTCTTTTCATTTAAAGATTCCACAATAAGGTTTTTTTTTTTTTTTTGTTTTTTTTTTGGTGAGGCAACTGGGGTTAAGTGACTTGCCCAAAGTCACACAGCGAGTAAGTAAGTGTGTCTGAGGCCAGATCTGAACTCAGGTCCTCCTGACTCCAGGGCCAGTGCTCTATCTACTGTGCCACCTAGCTGCCCCTTGACAATATACTTTTAAAAATGTTAATTTTCTTCTTCTCTTATATTATCAATTTGTGGGTCACTATTTCCATCACTACCAGCTGAGGGATCTATGAGACTCTGGAGCTGTGGTTCATTTGTACAAAAGTTAGGATAGTTTTTATCTAATTCCAACATATCTTCTTCTGAATATTGGCGCCAATGATTATCACTAAAGTCCTTTTGTATTCTTAGTAAACTGGTCTTATCTTTATTAGCAAGCTTTTGTTGCTGCAATGGTACCTGTTTCTTGGTATAGGCTTCAAAAAGTTCCTCATCTCTTTCTGACTGAAAAGAATGTTCATCACTGGGGACACTAGATTGTGGGGACTTTGCTTGGTTTGTAATCCATGTGAAACCAGAGTCCAGCGAGGGAAATAGGAGATCTTTTTTCTGGTCAATAGAGTCAATTACATTTAATTCCATGTCATTACCTTCAAAACTCTGTTGTGAACTTTTCATTTTTTCCTCTGGGTTGATTTCAGGAAGAGTTTCCTTTTTAACAATGTCTGATATCTGCATGGAGGAATCATATTTATGAATCTGTGTATCCATTTCTTTGAACTCACTGTTCTCACTATCTGATGGGACTCCAGGATACACCAATGGGGTTTGTTGGGGTGAAAAATTCACAATGGGGACTTGTTCTTGTTTTTCGCATGAATGATGCCATTCCGATGGCTCAGGACCAAGAGTCAAAACATGATCATATATAAACGTGCCAGGAATTTCAACACTTACAGGACTGCTGGCCAATGAGTTGGGTAGGTATTCTTGTGTTCTAGTTTCACTGCTACTACTAATCTGATAAGGTGGTAAATCTATCTCAGACAAATTAATATCTGGTCTGGAAACAATGTTTTCAGAATGTTCTTTTTTTTCGTTCTCACATTTCTCAAAAGTCTTCTGAATGCTAGCATTGTCCTCAGGACTTTCTGATTGGATATTGTCCATTCTATCAGATGAACCCTTAATTATACAATTCTCCTCCATCGATGGCCATGTGGCTACATGATCTCTCTCACCATGTGGCTGTTCTTGAATATTGCTCCAGTCGTACTCTGAATCAGTGGAGCTTAAAGTAAACAATGACCCTTCATCTGAGTCATAGCTGTTATCTGTGAGTATGTCTTCATTGTTGATATTTTTTGTGTTTTGATGATCAGAAAAGGAACTTGGTGTTAGATTGTGTTGAGGATGATCAACATCTAAAACATTTTCCCAATTGGGAAGCGGGCTGGAGTGATTGAAATCTCTTGGGTCATCACTGAGTATAGTCCTATTCTCATTCACCTCATACTGTGGTCCAGAATTGTTCCTACTGAGTGTTTGTTGTTGAGTGTTTGGAGGATGCAAGTGAGAACTCAGTTGCATTTCCTTAGGAAACTCCTCCTGAGCCCCTCTAACTTCTGAGGGCCAGTGTGCAACTTCATCTATTTCTCCACTTTCTCCAAAGCTCCCCAAAGCTTTGGGATGCATTGCCTTTGGAGGAGAAGGAAATGTCATTTCCCTTGAGTGTGTTAGGTCTAACTCAGGAGAATGGCTTTGGAACGAACCAATGTCTTTTTGTAAGCTTTTGTCTATAGAAGAGGCTCTCCTTGAATCCTCATGGAAAGAATTGTCCCTTGCTAATTCTCTGAGAGTGTCTTTCCCATCAATATGCTCCCTCTTCACTGAAATTACATCATTGTAGACCACATTCATGTCTTCTGAGCCAATTGAACAGGCATCATGGTTTTCTGGAAGCATGTTTTCATTTCTCTTCCTATCTGCTGGGACAGCTCTGCTCCTTCTCTGTTCCTGGTCTTCCCACACTTGGTTTGCTCTGGGTGTTCCAGCGTCAATGGCACAGTATAGGTCTGGAGATTCCGTAGTTTCATAGACACTCATACTACACACATCTTGATGGCGACTCTCAGATAGGGGTTTCGGGTTTCCTGTAATCCCTGCATCATCATAGAACCCTTCATTAGAATAGGCATTTTCTGAAACGGAACTTTTGGTCAGGCACCTTTGTCGCCATAGACAATCGATGTAAGGTCTTGTGAAAGCACCAAGGCAAAAAGCACACAGGAAAGTGATGATCACAGACAGGCAGACTGCCAAAGTGAGGTCCTGTGACGTTGTCGCTTCTCTGGTAGAAGCGAGAATCTCCCTGGTCTTTCTCACCCATCTTGGGGAACGTTCCTGCTTCACAGAGATCTCATAAATGATGTGTTTCTTCCTTCCAGAAGTGGAAAAGCAAACATACAACCCTTCTAGGGGTCTCTCTGCCTTGTTTATCACTAATTTTTTCATTTGATTTAGACTAATATGAGGAATCTGGATATTCTTAGAAATTCTGTTGTAGGGGGTCCACCAGTATGTTTCATTGTCCTCTAAAACTGGAAAGAAAAAAAAGCAAGAATGAGACAGACATTGAAATGGGACTTTATTCAAAATAACTTTTTAAAGTAATTTACTCAATCTTCTTTTGCAATTTTAGTCCTAGGTTCTGGTCTGTAAGTGTGCATAGCATCATGGGTTGTGTGTGTTGGGGGGGAAGGGGATGCTGGGGCCTTTTTCAGTGAGCATTATTCTCATGTGGGGAACATCGGGGTAATGCTTGCCTCAGAGTATGCATGCACGTCTGGCCCAAGTTCTGGGCAGGGTTAGGCTCAGGTGCTGGGTTTTGGGGAGTCCTACAAGTGAGAAGGGTAGAATTTGAGGTTCTGGTCCTGGCAGGGTCTGCCTCAGCAGTCTCAGGGTTGTTACAGTGAGCTGGGGCAGAGTAACGCCAGACTCCAGGGCAATGGGGTTAAAGAGGAGAAAACCTCCAAAACCAGTGCCCGAGCCAGGCTGGGGCTAGGGCATCCATTCACCCTTGTCAGTCAGAAAAGTCAGAATAGAAGTCGTTCTCTTACACTTCCAAGTGGTGCTTCTCCCTCAAAGTGATGGTGTTACCTCTCAGACAATCTGCAGGTCCCTCCCTTGTGCCCAGAACAGAGTCTCAAACACCGGCTGTCTTACACGAGCCGTGTCTTCGTCTAGGAGGAGAAAGCTCCGACACACTGCCCCAGAGAGTGGCAGCACCAGGCTAATGATTTCACATCCTTGTTCCCCCACTGCTACTGCTTTTCTTCCCAAATACTTTCAACTCCTTTGCGTGTGTATATTTATTAATTTCATATTTATATGGCATGTGTTTTCATCCGTACTTGTTTCCTCCATTTGAATGCAAACTCATTGTAAGAAAGGGATTTTTTCATTCTTTGTACTTGTATGCCCTGCACCAAGTACTGTGCCAGGCACATAGTAGGTGCTTAATAAAAACTTGTTGATTAATTAATTGGTGGTGAGCAAACTTCTACCTCTTTCTTTCCTAAAGTCACTGGAAGTTACAACACATCTGGATAGTATAAAAGGCAGTCCTTAAAGTAAAATCTGGCTTCTTTTTTTGCTTTCATCCGGAAGCTTTTAATTTAACAATGAATTCCCAGTGAACAAGCCCTCAGTGACCTGTACTCATTTGCAGAAGAAGTAACAGATACATGAAAAGAAGAATCTACTTTCTTCATCAAAATATGTGCTTTTCAAGCTTCCCTTTACTCCATGGTTTGATTCAGGTGCTACTTTCTCCATGAAACCTTCCCTCATCCCTTCAAGTGAGAACTTTCTCCTTTTCCCCAGTTTCCCCAGAGCCCTTTTTTCTGGCTTTCTTCTTTGGCCCATCACACTCGATCTTGTGTTCTACTTCTGCATACCTCCCTTACTTACACATTCTCATACGTACTTCCCTGTTGTCCCATCCTCCCAGGAAAACATAAACTCTTTGAAGGCAAGGACTAGACCCTTTTTCATCTTTATAAAAAACCCTAGTGCCTACCAAGTTTGTTGATTCGAGTCAAACCAAACATCACAGTAAACATTTTAAAATAACAGACTCTCTTTAAGTTAATCATGCTGGAAAGTGAGATGAAGCTGTCCTGTTATTTTTCTCTTCCCACAAAGAAGCTTTTCTCTCATCTGATTTCTTAGCAGAGTGTGCTCCTCCTATACACTTACAATATTCTAATTCATATAATATTAATTTGGGTACACATCCCATATTCCCTCTTACTGAGTGGTATTCTTTGAGGTCTTGAGCTATATTATTTATCTTTGCATCCCCTCCAGTGCCTAGCATAGAGCATTATGCACTAAAAATGGACTGGACCTGTCATTTCATCATTGTGGGGGCCTCTTGGCATGGAAACTTGCTTTGTCATACTAGCTTTTCAATTGGAACACCATCTTAGAGGGCTGTCCAGGCCACTGCGAAGGTAAGTGACCTGGTTGTAATCATGCATCAGAGGTGTACCCTGAGCTCAGGTTTTTTTTTTTTTTTTTGCTCCAAAGTCAGCCCCGTCTCACTATGCACAATGCCTCTCACGCATAACCCAGAAGCCTCTCAAGCGTAACCCATTATAGGTCCTTATGAAACAATTCCTGAATGAATGTCAAATGACCTTTGAAACTCTACCTTTCTGGTTTCTCCACGTAAAAAGATTCTTTATGTGACTGCTTAAATAAATGTTTTGCCCATCCTGTAGCCAACCCCAAGTGAATTGGAAGAAGCAGACAAACATCCTTGATTATTCTGGGACCTACCCCAAGGTCGATCAGAGTCACAGTCTAGGAGGGTTGTTGCTCCGAGAGGGACTGTAACTTTTTTCAAAGAGATCAAATCTTCCATATGCATTTTACAGTTCAAATCGAGCCATTCCAGAGAGAGGAAAGATAGTCCAGGTGCACTGATGGACTCGCTGCAAATGCTATTCCACTTTTCCCTCCAGGATTCAGAAATGAAATTTTGGAAGACAGACGTGTTACAGTCACATTGCCATCGGTTGTTTGATAGGTCAGCGTCCAGATGTGGCAGAGTTAAAGCAATGAACATCATTGGTAGGATGGTGGTCATAGCATTAGTACTAAGATTCACAATCTGCTTGAAAAGGCAGAAAAGTAAGGAATAATTGGTGAATGACATTTATTTAAAAAAAAATAAAGACAACAATGAAAACTGTACCTTTAAGAGCCTCTATGTGTTATAAGTCATACAAGTAGATATAAGCTGCACTTTTGTGCTTTGGAAATATTTTTCCAATAAAATCTTTGTTAATAATTTTGAAGTGATTTGACCATGAAAGGAACAGCTGTCACTGAGTAAGAGGTACTGCAAAACACTACTGAGTCAGTCAGTCAGTGAATGAGCACTTATTAAGCACCCACTATGTGCTAGGCACCACGCTAAGCTCTAAGAATATAAAGAAATGCAAAAGATAGCCCTGTCCTCAGGGGTCTCCCAATCTAATGGGGGAGACAACATGTAAACACCTATGAACAAACAAGCCAAATACAAGATAAACTGGAGTTAATCAACAAAGGAAAGGCACTAAGATTAAGGGGATTTTAGAAGTAAAAGGTGGGATTTTATCTGGGACTGAAAGGGATCAAGGGAAGCCAGGAGGGAGAGTATTAGAGGCCTGGAAGACAACCCAGTGAAAATGCCCAGAGTCTGGAGATAGACATGCAGTGGAAGGAAAACAAGGAGTCCAGTATCACTGCATCCCAGTGTACATGGCAGGGAGTAATTTGTAAGAAGTTTGGAAAGGAAACAGAAGGTCAGGTTGTACAGAGGAATGTAGCCTGGAAATGCCATGGAGTGATTGAGATGGCTTCTAATATCTCTTCCTTCTCTGAGATTCTATTATTCTATGATCTTACATTTTTTCCATCATAATCATTTTACCCCTCCCTCCACATCTAACCTTCCCTTGTGAGGAAGAACAATTAAGTGAAAATATCAGATTCAGTGACCACTTCGGACAATATCCTGTCCTCTTAGTTCCTTGTCTCACTGCCTAATTGGTCTTTCTGCCTTAAGTCTTTTTCTACTTCTAAGCATTCTCTACACAGCTAACAAAGTGATTTTTATAAAGTATGAGTATGAGTGTTTCATTCCCACATTCAGTAAACTCCTCTGGCTTCTTATTACCCCTAGAACCACATATCAACTCCTCTGACTGGAATTCAAAGATGGCCCCTTTCCCCACCTGGCCCCTTTCTATCTACACATTACTCTACTTATGCAAGACTTTCTTCCATACACCCAATAGTACTGGCCTACTTCTGTTCCTCACACATGGCACCCTATCTCCTGTTTGAATCTTTGCACTGAAGGTCCCCATGCCAGGAATGCTCTTCCTCCTCACCTTAGAATACCTAGATCACTTTAAGACGTAGCTCAAATACAACCTTCACAAGAGGCCCTTCCTTGCTCCCCTAGATGCCAGTGTCTTCATCTCTAGGTGACTTACCATCCACATCTTGTCTAAGTACCTACTTATACATATATATATTATATATATATTATATATATATATTACCTTCTCCATTGGAGAGGGAGAGACAACTTTAAAAAAAACATTTATTTTTAGTTTTCAACATTCATTTTTATAAGATTTTGAATTTAAAATTTTCTCCCCCTCCTCTCTCTCTTCCCTCACCAAGACATTGTGCAATCTGATATAGGCCATGCATGCACAATCATATTAAACATATTTCCACATTAGTTATGTTGTAAAGAAGAATTAGAACCAAAGGGAAAAACCATGAGAAAGAAAAAATAAAAAAAAAGGAAAAATAATATGCTTCGATCTGCATTCAGACTCCATTGTTTTTTCTCTGGATGTATATAGCTTTTTCCATCATGAGTCTTTTGGAATTGTCTTGGATCATTGCATTGCTGAAAAGAGCTAAGTCTATCATAGTTTGTCATTGCACAATGTTGGTGTTACTATGTACAATGTTCTCCTGGTTCTGCTCACTTCACTCAGCATCAGTTCATGTAAGTCTTTCTAGGTTTTTCTGAAGTCTGCCTGCTCATAATTTCTTATGGTACAATAGTGTTCCATTACATTCCTATACCACAACTTGTTCAACCATTCCCCAATTGATGGGCATCCCCTCAATTTCCAACTCTTGGACACCACAAAAAGAGCAGCTATAAATATTTTTGTACATGTGGGTCTTTTACCCATTTTTATGATCTCTTTGGGACCTAGAAGTGGTATTGCTGGACCAAAGGGTATGCACAGTTTTAAAACCCTTTGGGCATAGCTCCAAATTCCTCTCCAGAATGATTGGATCAGTTCACGACTCTATCAACAATGCATTAATGTTCCAATTTTCCTACATCTTCTCCAACATTTATCAGTTCCTGTTTTGTCATGTTAGCCAATCTGATAGGTGTGAGGTAGTACCTCAGAGTTGTTTTAATTTGCATTTCTCTAATCAATAATGATTTAGAGCATTTTTTCATGTGACTATAGATAGCTTGAATTTCGTTATTTGAAAACTGCCCATTCATATCCTTTGATTTTTATTTTATCAATTGGGGAATGATTTATATTCTTATGAATTTGACTCAGTTCTCTATTTATTTTGGAAATAAGGTCTTTTATCAGAGACACTGGCTATAAAAATTGTTTCCCAGCTTTCTGCTTCCCTTCTAATTTTGGTTGCATTGGCTTTATTTGTGCAAAAACTTTTTAATTTAATGTAATCAAAATTATCCATTTTGCACTTCATAATGTTTTCTATCTCTTGTTTGGTCATAATTTCTTCCATTCTCCATAGATCTGACAGGTAACCTATTTCTTGGTCTCCTAATTTGTTTATAGTATTACCCTTTATGTCTAAATCATGTACCCATTTTGACTTTATGTTGGTATAGGGTGTAAGATGTTGGTCTATGCCTAGTTTCTGCCATACTGTTTTCCAGTTTTCCCAGCAGTTTTTGTCTAATAGTGAGTTCTTATCCCAGAAGCTGGAGTCTTTGAGTTTATCAAAAAGTAGATTATTACAGTTGTTGACTACTGTGTCTTGTGTACCTAATCTATTCCACTGTTCCACCACTCTATTTCTTAGCCAGAACTAAGTAGTTTTGATGGTTACTACTTTATAATACAGTTTTAGACCTGGTACAGCTAGGCCACCTGAGGGAGAGACAATTTATATGGCCTGGCCCTTGAGGGCAAGGCCTGTTTTTGCTTTTTTCTTTGTATTCCTTGAAACCAAATAGTATGTCTTCTTCACCTTTTTATTCTCTTCTTTGTACTCTGCACACAGTAGGTGTTCATTACATTTTTTAAAGAAGTAAATAGTTAAATAAGTTACAATAGCTCATGTTTTTATAATATTTCACTGTTTACAAAGTACTTTTCTGCCAGTTTACAAAGTTTACAACCTCTGTCAGATAGGAAGTGTAAGCCTAATCATTCCCATTTTACTGGTAAGGAAAGTAAGGCTCAAGAAGATTAAATGAGTAAGTCAAAGAGGTTAAATGTTTCCAAAGTCATACCACTTAGGTAGTATGACACAGGGCTTCTAACTCCATTTTTCACTATATTACCCTTCTTCTATGACTGGCTAGTAGCACAGTCCTCAAATGAGTTTTTCTTTTTTCTTTTTTTTTTTTTTCCAGTCAGAGACGTTTATCAAAGATCCACCATATTGGCCAGACTCTTAAGGAATCTCAGCATCTGTGAGCTATTGTCTAGATTGCAAGAATCCGAGCCTCAAATAAGTTTCTTGAAGGTAGCGATGCTTTATTTTTGTTATTGTACCTCCAGAACCTAGCACATGGCTTGGACATAATAGGACCTTGATAGATGTTTGTTGAATTGAATTAAATCATAGAGTTAAAATTTTTTTAGAGGTCATCTACCTGAGGGTTCTTAGAGGTCTGAAAAGCAACTCGCTGACACATTCATTTCTTCAGTTATTAATTTAGTTATCTACAGGCTATAGTCATTATCTCCACAATCCCAAGTAATCATATACTAGATAGGGGCCATCTGTGCAATGATTGGGATGAAAATTTATGGAGTATTTCACAGCATGATTTGAAACTTCAGAGATTAGGGTGGACACAGCTCTAATCTGCAGGGATTTGGGTTCTTGTGGGAGTAGAGCTAAGAAAGCCATTACTGGGTTATTAGAGTGAGGATGGGGGAGAGGAGGGGTAGGGTTTGGATTAGGGTTAGGAGACACCAAAGAAAACTTCGCCTACTTCTGCAATTTTGCCTGGGGCCTGGTACAGTCTAGCCTTGCAATATCTTGCAAAACCTTTTATGGATAGCTGAGGACAAAACTGTTAAGATGAAGGAAAAGAACAAGGTTATTTAAAGTCTTGGGAGGAATAACTTCTGAGAAAAAGATTATGAAAGAAAATGCTAATGAGTTAAGCAGAAATATGTACTAGCCATTTACCAATAACTAGAGGGCTTATGCTCCAAGAGAAGATGAAGACAAGTATAACATACTGTAGCACAGACTACTATATCCAAAAGGAATGGGATGAGATTAAGAAAAGGGAAATTTTTTGAAATATCAATGAAACATATTTCATTCTGTCTCCATATGATTATTAATTTATGTACTTGAAAAATCCACCTGGTTTATGGAGAGAAAGAATGTAAGTTTAAATTAATTGAAGAATGAATAAATAGAACTGCCCTTTTAATATCATGTTCTCCTATTCCAGCTATGTAGATCATATTTTGGACTTATTTCCAAATAAGACATTTATTCCATGGGAAAATTGAGAAGGAAAAATAAATTATTTACTGGAATATTCCAGACTAAGAATTAAACATAGTTAAAATACCCTTGAGAGGGGTGTGTGTGTGTGTGTGTGTGTGAAAGAGTGAGCAAGAGGGAGAGAGGGAGATAGAGAGAGATCTATCACAGTGACAATTCACTGGATCAACACCCTAGCTATAAGAATGGGATAGAGCAGCAATATACATGCAAGCATGTATGCAAAGGATAAGAACTACAGAATCTCAGGGTCTGAAAAGTTTAACCTATAGTTTAGCTAGTTTAACCTGTAGCTGAACAGTAACTCCATCTTCAATATACCTCCAAGAGGTCAAACTGTTTCCAGCTAAAAGACCTTAACAAAGGGGAAAGCTCTACTCTTGGAGGTAACACATTCCACTTTTAGATCTCTTTGATTATTAGAAGGTATTTCTTTTACATTGAGCCAAAGCCCGCTTGTGTTCAGTCTCTACCTCTTTTCTTCTTGTTCTGTCCCTATGGGACACATTTAGGTGTAATCTCTCTTCTACGTAAGTCTTATCTGTTCAACCATTTTCCAGTTGTCTAGGAGGCAACCTAAGGCACCTATTCAAATTCTAGGTTTTTTTTTTCTTTTCTTTTTGCCTTTTTACTATCTTCTTCAGGACCAGGAAGTTTGTTTTCAGTGATTCCTTCTCTGATATGATCCTTCCTCTTAAACCCCATCTTGCTCCTTATTCCCACTTGTTTCCCAGTTAAGTTTGATGTACTTCTGCAACAAACTGTGTATATATATATGGTTTTGACTCTGCTTTTCTGTTTATCTAATGTTGATTTCATTAAAGAGTAATGTTTATCTAATGTCAACTCTCCCCAACTCTTCTTCCATATTTGTTTACTCTTCTTTTCATATACGCCAATTGAGAGAAATACCACATTTTATCCCCTTCAATCTTTTTTCTTCACTAATGTATTCCTTATATTCTCCCTGTCTTTTTTCCTCTTCAAATCCTCAGAACAGAACCATTCCAACCCTCAGGGCCTTTGTTTTTCTGACTTAACTTCCTCAATACCCTTTGAAGACATTAAGAATCTGAAGGGACATTTATTTTCTTTCTCCTTATTAGAATGTTTTCACCAAATAGTCTCTTCCAAGTGCTCAAATAAATGTACCTTTCTAGGTTTCTCTTGATTCTTGTGTTTGTATTTCAAAGTTACCACACAGCTCTGACCTTTCCATCAGAAATGTTTTAAATTCCTCTGTTCCATTGAAAATCTATTTTTTCACCTGTAGGATTATACTTAGTTTTGCAGGGTAAGCTATTCTTGGTTGGTCTTGACGCTGAATTCTTTGGCTATGACAACTTGTGAAAAAAAAAATAATACTCAATCTTGTGTGGGCACCCTTCCTACTCCTTCTATAGTGAGGGAGACAGAGTGATGGGAAATGAACCAGAATGGGCTAGCAATTACACAGTTTTTAGACCATCTATAAACATTAATTAATTAATTGATTTTTGCTGAGGCAATTGGGGTTGAATGACTTGCCCAGGGTCACACAGCTAGTAAGTGTCAAGTGTCTGAGACTGGATTTGAACTCAGGTCCTCCTGACTCCAAGGCCAGAGCTCTATCCACTGTGCCACCTAGCTGCCCCTTATAAACATTAATTTAGCTGTTGGTACTTTAAATGTGAAAACCTTGAGGGGAGGATAATAATGCTTAGAAAAAATAATGAATCTTATTATTACAAAAAAGATGATTAAGAACATATTAATAACTGTAGACAGTTATGCCTACTTTTCTGTTGCTATATGTGAGACTATATCTCCATCATGGATATCTTTGGAGAAAGTGTTAGAAGGGAACAAACAAGCTTTTGCAAATTATACTCTACAGCAGACAACATTTTTACAGTTGTGCTATTGTCTGGAAGGTGAAGGGAAGACAAGATCCTACTGTGCTTATTACTTGTTGACTATTAAAAATTTTGATTTCACAGAGTAAAATGCCTCCTAACCGGCTCTTTCCATGGATAGGGAGGAAGTACAAATGAAGAAATTTTATCTGGACCTATGATTCCTTTGCGGTGAGGAACTCCCAGTATAGAAACTTCTTCCACTAATTTATATTGGCAACTTATCTTCACTTACAGTCTTAGAGACTTGCCGAAGGACATTGCCCACGGTCAGACAACCAGTATATGTCTGGGGTAGAGCTTGAATCCATCTTTTAGACTCTAAGGCAGGCCCACTATTCATTTCATCAAATTATTTGTCTATGGCACCAAATATGCTACCTTAAAAGGTACAATTAGAGATAATTAAATAAAGAGGAAGACGGCTAGAAGCACTAAAAAAAGGCTAGTGGAAGTTAGTCAAAGCAAAAAAAAAAGAAAAAAGGAAGATAGAAATCCATTGTGGACTCTGAGCTAGGCAGAAAATGCTTGGGGAATGAGGCTGGTTGATGAGATTCTGGTACTCAAATCTGGGGAAGCAGACAATGAAGAATTATTCAGGTATAAGGATTCAGGGATAAGAGAAGGGGGTGGCTGATAGAAGAGAGGGCAGACTGGAGGAGGTGGTGCTCAGAAGCTGAAACAGTTGTGAGGAGGGAGAGGAGGAAAGGAGAGGGAGGGAGAAAAAGATTCAAGAGGGTGTATGTTCAGTTTGGAATTGGAGTTTATGTTTGGAGGTCAGCCAGAAAGGACCTGGTTTCGTCAGGTCTAGTACTAAGAAGTGGCTGCTTGGGCTGAGGGTGAAATAATTGGAAACTGAAAAACAAAACCAAACCAAACAACTAACCCAAACGTTGGTGTTTATAGCGTGTAAATGGCTTTTGTGACAGTTGGTTAGTTTATCCCTCAAAATCTCTCATATTGTGGAAAATTGGTAGCTGAACAAATTATTGAGCATATGATATACTGATAAACCGCTTCAGGGACCCAGGTATGAGGTGGACATGCAGAAATGGGCTAAGGTCTATGGTGCAAAGTGGGAAAAAAGTAACCCTCCAATTCCTTGGATGGAGATAGTGGAAAGGACTGTGGCACAGAGCATAGTGGAAAAAATGATAGATCTGGAGTCACAGAATGTGAGTGAATTACAATCCAGTTCTGCCACTACCTGTGAAACCTTGGGCAAGTCAGTGACCCTCTGTGAAGCCTCAGTTTCTTACTCTGAAAAATGAGGGTGTGGGACCAGATGACCTCTAAGGTCCCTTCCAGCCTTAAATCTAGTGCCCCTTTCTTTGAGTGTGCCTTGGAAAAATTTCTAACAGTGTTCCTGAAATACCAACCTGTCCTAGCACAGGCAGAGGGAAGAGACAATGCGTCTTTATTTACTTAAATCCTTCTTTCCTCAAAGCTGAGCTCAGATACCAATTCTTCCATCATCCTCCCTGCTCCCTTGTCAAATCTCTTAGGCCACTCTGTTTAACTTCTAATAATTTCCTACCGCATAATTATATGTTGTTGTTGTTCGGTTGTGTCTGACTCTTTGTGACCCAGTTGGGGTTTTCTTGGCAAAGATACTAGATCGGTTTGCCATTTCCTTCTCCAGCTCATTTTATAGATGAGGAAACTGAGGCAAACAGGATTAAATGACTTGCCCAGGGTCACACAGTTAGTAAGTGTCTGAGGCCAGATTTGAACTCAGGAAGAAGAGTCTTCCTGACCCCATGCCCAGTGCTCTATCCACTGAGCCACCTAGCTGCATGCATTTCCCTTTCCCTCACCCCCATTAGACCTGGGCAAAGGTCATCTCATTTTTCATCTTTGTGTATAAATATTTTAATATTTATTGATAGCTTGATAAATATTTGTTATTGAATCACAGGTTGGTGTGGCCATTAAGCCTCAATCCAGAAGCTTTCTGTTGCTGCTTCTGGGACTGTGAAAACACAGCTGACATGGGCCTGAGATCTGGTGTAATATCTTTCATGGAATATTCTTATGTGGTCTGATTCACACTGAATACAGAAATGAAACTCTACTATGACAAATGATACAGTGGAAAGGACATTAGTTCTGGGATCAGAGAACTTAGGTTCAAATCTTCTCTTGTCTTCTGTGTGACCTTGGGCAATTTTTATAAATAACCTCCTCCGGCCTCGGGCTTGTAAAAGGAAGAGGTTGGAGAGGGCAGCTTCTGACTGTCCCTTCCAACTCTGGCTGTATGACTCTATGAAATCTTATAAAATCCCACTTAACCAATTATTTCTAAGCCATGGCCCATGGCTCTCTTGTTTGGAATAGTAAAAGAATCTAAGCTCATTAGGGCTAGAAAGGACCTTAACATTTACCTGATGTAATCCTTCATTTTGTAGATGAGGAACTGATGTTCCCACAGATTAAGGGACTTGCCCCCAAATCCTATAGCTATGTAATGGCAGAGCCAGCACTAAACCCCAAGTCTCTGGAATCTGAATTCAGTTCCTGTTTCCCTGTCAGTATGATACTGCCTATCCTACAACATTCTCTTTTAAGAATTCTGGAGACTCCTTTGGAGCTTGTTGCAATGGATTTCTTGTAGCAGGCAGAAAGCCTCATGATTTTCAAAGAATGGTTAACTCTTGTTTCTACATGCTGAGATCATGCTTGCTTCCTTTATTTTTTTTTTAATAGCACATTTATCAGGATATTCAGCTTAATGGTCCAATATGATGCCCCACTCTCCTCTTCTACATTTTCCTGGACCAGTTCTTTATCTTATATGTAGGGATTTGCTTTTCTGGTCATAATTATCCATTTATTCCATTACATTCATTCCAATACCAGTACCTACCACCACCTTATATATGTATAAAAGAAAGGTTTTAGATTCATTGTATCATTTGATCAACCAATCAATAAGTACTTAGTAAGCACCTACTATATGTCAGACATTAGGGTGGGTGCTGGAGATACAAATACAAAAGTGAATCAGTAGCTGTCCTCAAGGGGTTTTCATTCTAATTGAACTTTGACAACAACTTTGTGAAGTTGGTAGTATGAGTATTCTAATTGTACAAATAAGAAAACTGGGTCCCAGAGAGGTTAAGTGACTGGCATGCCCAAGGCCACATCACTAGGACTTAATTCCCAGTTGGTTGAGTTCCAGATTCTTTTAAGTTCTAGGTTCTTTCATGTTTGTATTCTTCAGAATCTTTATAGCTTTAGGTAAATGGTTTTTGTTTTGTTTTTGTTTTTTTGGGGTTGACTTCTGCCTTACTGCAAGCATTTCCTCCCTCTTTTTAATCATTCCCATTGTGCTTGACCTCTCCATCACTGGAGGGTGGCAGGGGAAATGGAAGGTGAGAACACTAAGCTCAGTCTTTTTACTATCTGTGCCCAGGCCCAGGAAAGGTGGGTTATAAGATTGGGAGGGTTGAAACTAATGGTTAAACTGAAGCTTAAGGATTAGTCGTAGCTTTCAGACTTTTGTGTTATTTCTGTTCTCCATGACTTTGGTTAACCAAGCCCAACACTAATGGAAGCTTTTTACATAGCCTGGCATAGGCTGTGCTGTTTACCCTGGCAACAGAAACTGAAGGGATCACAAAGGTATCTTTCCTCCAAATATTTATTATGCATTGACTATTTCTGGGCTTCTACTGCCTTAAGTTTGAAGACTTTTTGAGGTAATCATACTTCCTCTGAAATTGGCCTATGTTTTTTAGGTAAGAAAGATTATATTAACTCCTCTACGGCAGGAGTGGGGAACCTGTGGCCTGGAGGCCACATGTGGCCCTCTAGGTCCTCAAATGTGGCCCTTTGACTGAATACAAACTTCACAGAACTGTACCTTCACAGAACTGTAAGTTTGGATTCAGTCAAAGGGCTGTACTCGAGGACCTAGAGGGCCACATGTGGCCTCCAGGCCACAGGTTCCCCACCCTTGCTCTGTGGGATCAAAAAATGCATTCACTTTTCTAGATAGTGATGACATTGAAATGGAGACTGTTTGAAAAACTACCTAAATAACACATAGACATATATATTAAGTACAACAAAAGCTGATTTTTAGAACCTGAAGCTTGTTGAGATCCTTGAAGGCATCTGGGTGAATCTTGGATATCTTGTTATTTTGTAAATAAAGCTTCTCTAGCTGCAGGCAGTTTTGAAAATCAGTCAGGTCAATCTGTGATATGGCATTGGATGACAGATCCAGATTTTGTAAAGACTTCAGTTTCCATAGTCCTGAGTTTCAAAGAAAAAGGAAAAAAAAAGTGATTTAAGATCTAACAGATGACCAAATTTGGTGCCTTGCACAAGATACATACTGAATGTCTTTTTTATCTGATTTGATTTAAATGTGTAATGGGGAGGGGAAGGGAGACTGGCCAATAGGGGTCCAGGCCTCAGAGCATGCCTGCTGCCAACCCAGGTTGGTAGTTTGGTGATCTTGCTTTTGAAAGCAGAACCATCTGCTTCTGGAGGGACCTTGCCCTCATTTTGGGGCACATGCTCCTCTCCACTTATTGTGTGGTCAAAAAGCCTTTTAATTGGCTGTTGAGCTAGCCCTAACAGTGCATACAAAAGGCTCCAACAGAGAAACTCAGTCTCTCTTCCCAGAAGCAATAAGCCTCTGGTGAGGGAAGCTGGTGAATACTCTGGTGAGTAGTTCCCTCTGCCACATCCTCCATGGCCACATGGCTGTGGACACATGGAACCTCCTTTCTTGTCTATGACTTTGTTCTTTGTTGCATTTAGGTGAATGGATTATTGAGAAAGAGTAGATTAGACTGTGACCTTGTGAACTTTGAGAGGTCTGAGGAGCCACTTCAGTCCCTGGGGAGAATGGGCTCAAACTTTTAAAAAATGGCTGCAACTAAATGTTCACCCCATCAAATGTCTTTCTGGTTGTGGTCCAGCTCATGGAAGAGTTGTTCCCTTGCCTGCAGGACATGGTATATCTCAGCTTCTGGGTAGATTCCCTACCAGCCTGGGTCATGCAATTTGTTTCTTGGGGCTGCTCTGGTTGCTGACTTCTCCATTATTCAGCTACAGCCATGAACAGATGCTGTCCTGGACTCCCAACACAGGACCTTTGGTGGTTCCTCCAACCTTCTGAAGTTCACCTGGTCTTCTCTATCTCAATACTTATTCACCTGAGAGCAAGAAAGAACCAGTGCAAGGAGGCAACCAAGTAGAAGTTTCACGTCTTTATGGCCACATATCGGGAGAGGATGGTGGCAGAAGCGCCTCTCTCACCTTCTCACCAAATGTTCATTGCAATTCTTCTTCCTCATTTGCCACCAGGGAAGGGAGACAAGATTTCTCTGTTGGCCCCTTTGGTATGCATAGTCAGGGCTGATTCAACAGCTAATTAAAAAAGGCTCTTCTTTAGGTAGGAAGCAGAAAGGAGACCATCATAGAAGACCTGCCCTTGCTCTGAAGGGGGGCCAAGGCCCCTCCATTCCAGGCTGGCCAAACTCATGTGAGGGCTGGCCACAGGTAGAGCTCTTTGTGTATGCTTTTGGACTGGAGTCCCAGTGGCAGAATCCCCCATTACACATGTTCTAGAACAAAGAGCTTTTTATCTTTGCTAGCTTTCTTTGCTACAGTCTTCAGCTGAGAAGACTTCTAGAGCTGTCTCCAGCTCTAAAGTTGTCCAAGTCTCCTATGTGTCTATGTACTTTCTTATAATTACTTATTATGACTGAAATAATATTTCTCTTACTCCATTTTCCATATATATGTATGAAATCCTATTGCCTTTGAGATTTTATATATATATATATTATGTGTGTGTTTATATATGCGTGTGTATGTATGTATGGGATATGATTTTAGTAATGCATAAAAAGCAGAAAAATACATAAAAAGTTTCCCCTGGGTTATTGATTCAAGAAAAAAGGTCATGGCACCATTATTTGCAATAATGGAAATCTGGAAATAAAATAACTGCCCAACCATTGGTTAATGGTTGAACAATGTGTTAATGGTTTAACATGTGAATATAATGGACTATTGTTGTGCCATAAGGCATTACAAATGAAAAACTCAGGGAAATTTGGGGAGACTTGCATGGAGTAATACAGACAGAAGAAAACAGAGCCAAAAGATTAAGTATATGCAATAACTATAACAAGGTAAATAAAGTCAATAGGAAGAGGCAATGCATGAAAAGATAACCAAGGATACCAGGTGGTGATAACATTTCTAGGATGTTTTGAGATAAAATAATCATTGCCCTTTGTGTTAGTCTTTAAAGTCTGTAAAGCACTTTTCACACATTATCTCATGAAAGACTTACAATTAATTTCTAAGGCAGCGGTTTTCAAAGTATGATCTTGGGGCCCCCTGAGAGTCCATGAGATCTTCCAGGGGGCCCATGAAGTCAAAACTGTTTTCTAAAATAATACTAAGACATTTTAATTTTTAATATGGCAAATATCAATAGATATAACCCACAAAAAGAAAAGCTCTTTGGGGGTTGTTGATAGTTTTTAGGAGTGTAAAGGGACCTGAGACCAGAAAGTTTGAGAATCACTACCACAAGGGAAGTGCTATAAGTACTGTTATCCCCTTTTTACAACCTAGGAAACTGAGGCTCAGAGAGATTAAGAAATGACTTTCCTTGCTAGCAAATATTGGTAGTAGAATTAGGTTTTCCTGATTCCAAGTCCAATGTTCTAGTCATTCTGTAGTACTGCCCCTGTGGGGTTTACAAAGCACTTTCCCCACAACCCTGTCTTATAGTAAGTGCAAGAAATACTGTCCTTATGGTATAGAGGAGGAAATTAAAGATCAGAAACATTAATCAGTTTGCTTTACACAAAGCTGATAAGTGTTGGGGTTAGGATTTGAACTCACATCTTTCCTGACTCCTGGTCTAGCACTCTTTCTGCTATACCCCATGCCTTTTAAAGGGTAGGTTCCAAATTCCTGGGACAGACGGTAAATGCTATAAAAATTCAAAGAGAGAGATAAGCTTCAGTAAAGGCTGGCCAGGGAAAGATCATAGTGAAGGTGAGAGCTAAACTAGACCTGGGAGAGGGCCTATGAGACGAATGAGTAAAGGTGGACTGGGGGGGAAGGTGTGCATTCTTGGTAGGGAATTGATGTGGGCACAGTAGGCTGAAGTAGCCTTTTTGTAACACAAGTTCCAAAGTCCGTCGGTATGGGACTCTCTCCTCATTGATAAGGATCAAGGCCTTGCCCCTGCATGAGGGGCTGGGCAAAGTTGGGGAGAGGCAAAGTGTGCCTTTCTCTGTGAGTCTCTTCAAGTCTCTTGAAGTTGTGGCTTCAGCAAAGAAGAGGGAAGATGCCAGCCCCACTTTATTAGCAATCTTCAAAGACAGGTGGAACCGAAATTGAGTCTCAAGGCGTGCTTAGGATTTAAGTCAGAAGAGGAGAAATAGAAGAGGAAAGAGGGAAGGGAATAAGCATTTATGTGGCACCTACTATATGCCAGGCACTGTGCTAAGCATTTTTATAAATATTATCTCATTTGATCCTCATAACAACCCTGAAAGGTAGGTGCTGTTATTATCCCATTTTGTAATGGAGAAAACTGAGGCAAAGAGAGGTTAAGTGACTTGCCCAGGGCCACACAGCTAGTAAGTGTCTGAGGCTGGATTTGAACTCAAGTCTTCATGACTTCAGGCCCAGTGCTCTATCTACTATATCACTCATTGCTTCAAAGACATCCCAGGTGAAGGAAATATACATATGGGAATAAGCACGGTGAATGAAATGGACAATGAAGGGACCTGCCTCATGAGAGCAAAGGAATGTATTGGTGAATATTGGGAAATAAAGTAAGAGTAGGATTATGGGACCAGATTATGCAGGGACTCAAAAGCCAAGAAAAAGGAGTTTGAACTCAGTTTGATAGACCAAGGAGCCACAACGGATTCATGACCAGGGAAGGTAGATGAGGTATTTAAGTAAAATTTGATCTCCATGTGTAAGATAGTCTAGAATGGGGAAGAGTTTGGAAGTAGCAAGAAGTGGATGCTGTACTAAAACATATATGCAAGAAGTGGTATAGCATCCAAATTCTTAGAGGAGACGTTAAAGGATTTACAGGAAGAAATAGATAACAAAACTATAGTAGTAAGGGACCTCAACTTCCCCCTCTCAGAACTAGATAAATAAAACCACAGAATAAGAAAGAAGTTAAAGAGATGAATAGAATTTTAGAAATGTTATATATGGTTGACCTCTAGAGAAAACTGAAGGGGAATAGAAAGGAATGTAACTTTTTCTCTGTGGTACATGACATCTACACAAAAACTGACCACACACTATGGCTTAAAAACCTCACATTCCAATGATGAAAGGTAGAAATATTAAATGTACCCTTTTTAGATCATGATGCAATAAAAATGATATGCAACAAATGGCCATGGAAAAATAAACTAAAAAATAATTAGAAACTAAATACTCTAATCCTAAAGAATGAGTGGGTCAAACAACATATCATAGAAACAATCAATAATTTCATTCAAGAGAATGACAATAATGAGACAACATACTAAAACTTATGAGCTTCAGCAAAAGCAGTTCTTATGAGAAGTTTTATATCTTTAAATGCATACATAAATAAAATAGAAAAAGAGATTAATGAATTGGGCATACAACTAAAAAAAACTAGAAAAAGAACAAATTAAAAATCCTCAATTAAACACCAAATTAGAAATATTGAAAACCAAAGGAAAAATTAATAAAATTTAAATTAAGAAAACAAACTAATAAATAAAACTAAGAGCTGGTTTTATGAAAAAAGCAATAAATAGATAAACCTTTGGTTAATTTAATTAAAAAAAGAAAGAAGAAAACCAAATTACTAATATCAAGAATGAAAAGGGTGACTCCACCACCAAGGAAGAGGAAATTAAAACAATAATTAGGAACAGTTTTGCCCAACTATATGCCAATAAATTTAACAACCTTAGTGAAATGGATGAATATTTACAAAAATATAAATTGCCCAGATTAAGGGAAAAGGAAATAAAATACTTAAATAACCCCATTTCAGAAAAAGAAATTGAACAAGCCATCAATGAGGACAAATCCCTAAGAAAAAATCTCTAGGGCCAGGTGGATTTACCAGTGAATTCTATCAAACATTTAAAGAACAATTAATTCCAATACTACATAAACTATTTGGGAAAATAGGTGAAGAAGGAGTCCTACCAAATTATTTTTATGATACTTAAAATGATAGGTAGCATCTATCTAAAACCATCAGCAAGCATTATACATAATGGGGATAAGCTAGAAGGATTTCCAGTAAGATTGGGAGTGAAACAAGGATATCTATTATCACCACTGTTATTCAATATTGTACTAGAAATGTTAGCTTCAGCAGTAAGAGAAGAAAAAGAAATTGAAGGAATTAGAATAGGCAAAGAGGAAACAAAGCTATCACTCTTTGCAGATGATATGATGGTATACTTAGAGAATCAAGTAAAAGATTACTTGAAATACTAAACAAATTTAGCAAAGTTGTAGGATATAAAATAAACCCACATAAATCATTGGCATTTCTAAATATTACCAACAAAGCTCAACAGCAAGAGATAGAAAGAGAAATTCCATTTAAAGTTACTGTAGACATTATAAAATATTTAGGAGTCTACCTACCAAAACAAACCCAGGAACTATATGAACACAATTACAAAACACTTTTCACACAAAAAAAGTCAGATCTAAATAATTGGAAAAATATCAGTTGCTCATGAGTAGGCCCAGCTAATATAATAAAAATGACAATTCTACCTAAATTAAGTTACTTTTTCAGTGTCATACCAATGAAACTACCAAAAAAAATTTTATAGAGCTAGAAAAACCAATAACAAAATTCATCTGGAAGAACAAAAGTTTCAGAATATCAAGGGAACTAATGAAAACAAATGCAAGAGAAGGTGGACCAGCTGTACCAGATCCTAGCAGCAATTATCAAAACTACTTGGTACTGGCTAAGAAATAGAGTGGTAGATCAGTGGAATAGGTTAGGTATGCAAGACACGACAGTCAATGATTATAGTAATCTACTATTTGATAAAAAATCTACTATCTGGGATAAGAACTCACTACTTAACAAAACCTACTGGGAAAACTGGAAAATAGTATGATAGAAACTAGGCATAGACCAACATCTTATACCCTATTCCAAGATAAAGTCAAAATGAGTACACAATTTAGATATAAAGACTGATACTATAAGCAAACTAGGAGAGCAAGGAATAGTTTACCTGTCAGATTTATGGAGAACAGAAGAATTTATGACCAAACAAGAGATACAGAACATTATGAAATGCAAAATGGATGACTTTGATTACATTTAATTAAAAAGTTTTTGCACAAACAAAACCAATGCAACCAAGATTAGAAAGGAAGCAGAAAGCTGGAAAACAATTTTTGCTGTCAATGTCTCTGCTAAAGGCCTCATTTCTAAAATATGTAGAAAACTGAGTCAAATTTATAAGAATACAAGTCATTCCCCAATTGATAAACGGACAAAGGATATGAATAGACAGTTTCAGAGGAAGAAATTAAAACTATCTATAGTCATCTATAGTCATATGAAAAAATGCTCTAAATCACTATTGATTAGAGAAATGTAAATCAAAACGACTCTGAGGTATCACATTACACCTATCAGATTGGCCAACATGACAAAACAGGAAAATGATAAATGTTGGAGAAGATTGGGAAAATTGGAACACTAGTGCATTGTTTGTAGAGTTGTGAACTGATCCAGCCATTCTGGAGAGCAATTTGGAACTATGCCTAAAGGGCTATAAAATAGTGCATTTGTTTTGACCCTGCAATACCACTTCTAGGTTTATATCCCAAAGAGTTCATAAAAATGGGGAAAAGACTCACATGTACAAAAATATTAATAGCAACTCTTTTTGTGGTGGCAAAGAATTGAAAATTGAGGGGATGCCTAGCAATTGGGGAATGGCTGAACAAGTTGTGGTATAGGAATGTAATAGAATACTATTGTGCTATAAGAAATGATGAGCAGGCAGACTTCAGAAAAACCTGGAAAGACTTATATGAACTAATGTGGAGTGATATGAGTGATGTTGAGCAGAACCAGGAGAACATTGTACACAGTAACAGCCACATTGTGAGATGTTTGACTTTGATAGACTTAGCTCTTCTCAACAATGCAAGGATCTAAGCCAACTCTAAAAGGCTCACAATGGAAAATGCTATCCAATCTAGAGAAAGAACTATGTAGTCTGAATGCAGATGGAAGCATACTATTTGCTCTCCTTTTTTTTTTTGGTTTTATTTTATTTCTTCTTTCTTGTGGTTCCTCCTATTCTAATTCTTCTATACATCATGACTAATGTGAAAATATGCTTAATATAAATATATAAGTAGAGCTTATATCAGATTGCATGCCATCATGGGGAGGGGGGAGGAGAGGGAGGAGGAAAAAATTTAAAACTCAAAAGTTTATTAAAATAGATGTAGAAAACTAAAAATAAATAAATTATTTTAATTCTGATTTATTATATATTTAAAAATAAAAGCAAGTGGTATGTAATATATATATACATATATATATGTATATATATGTGTATATATATATATAAAAGAAGTGGATACTGTAGTAACTGAGATGAAAGAGACCTGAATTTGAAATGATAGAAGAGAAAGAGTACATCAAAGAGATGCTTTGAACAACGTCATGATTAATTTGATATAGATTTGTCCATGGTAGGAGTTTTTTTAATAAATGTTTGCCGGATAAATGATGTGTGCTGAATTGAATTGAAAAAAATTATTCCACTTGGTTCTAATCTAATTGAAAAATGTCCCAAGAGGTTCTCTGTTCAGGAGGGAACACTCCCTTAGTAAACATTTCCTTTGACTAATGAAATAGTGCTAGTGATCTGAAACACAAACCAATGGGACGAAGATATAATTATGTCAGGTCCAAAGAGCACTGGGAACAAGAAAAGGAAGGAAATTAGAAGTGCCCTGTGAACCATGTATGTTATGGGAAATCTTCACTGAGCAGAGTTTCACCAAATAAGCCTTAGAGTCCTCCTTGGCCTTCAAGGCTCTGTTCAGGCATCACCTCCTCCAGAAAGCCCTTTCCTTCTTTCCAGCTTCAAGTGTCCTTCTCTCCTCAAAGGCTCTGGAAGCACTTGGTCTCCTTTCTCCTTTGCTTTCATCACTTTCTACCTTGTTGTCTACACTGCTGGTACATGTCCTCTTTTTCCCTTCCTTTGTCCCCCCAAGAGAATATAAGCTTCTTGAGGGTGTGTCCCTGCTCATTTTTATCTTTGTATTCCCAGCATCTGTAAGCGCTAGGCACATAGTAGATACTTTAAAAAATGTTCTTTGAATTGAGTTGAAATTCATGAGCCCGTGTATCACACAGTAAAGGCAATAGTAACTCAGTGCTGGCTTTTGGGAGCAATTATTCGTTGTGTTAACATTATTTGTCAAGGGCAGTAGGTGGTACATTGGATAGAGTGCCAGGCCTGTAGTCAGGGAGACTTGAATTCAAATCCAGCCCCAGATATTTCCTGGTGGTGTGACCCTGGGCAAGTCTCTTAACCCTGTTTGTCTCAGTTTCCTCATCTGTAAAAGGAACTAGAGAAGGAAATGGCAAACCACTCTAGTATCTTTGTCAAGAACACCCCAAATTGAGGTCATGAAGAGTTAGACATGACTGAAAACGACTGAATATCAATAACTAATTTGTTAACAATTAGGAAAACGCAGTTTTTAAAAAGAGGAACCACTTGTAACCAAAAGCCTATAAATTTAAAAACTACATCCTCTTTTTGCAGAACAACCAAAGGTGTGCTGGAACTGGCTCGTACCAGATCAAGAGCTAAATTGTTAGCTTTCCAATGTGAGCATTCACACCTGCAATATCAGCAAATGCTAAGAATCAGGGCTTGGTTGATTGCTTGGTTAATTATCTAGACCAGTGATTTGGACTCTCACGAGTGTCTGGACTGAATCAGTTTAAAATGTAATTGGAATATTTAACAAAATAAATAAAAATACAATAAAACATAGATAATGTTAATTTATGGTTTTTTCAGTCAATATGCAGCATCCAGGGATTCATTTCTATTTCAGTTTGACTTACTGCTCTATACTGAAGAAAGTGATCAAGAAAATGCTAATAATGCAGATTATACTTAAAAGTTGTCATGGGTACATTTTCCCCCCTAAAAAGCCAGTGGTTAAACATCCCAGCATGCTTCATTTTTGTTCTAGAAGGATTCAAAGTTAAGTGATCATCCCATTTTATTTCTAACAATTTTCCCCCTCTGATTCTAATGTTCACTTAGTTCTTGGTGGTTGCTTTAAGACTATAAACTTAACTGGAATAATAAAATATTTGTTGGCTAATACATTGCCAAGTCTCCTGCAGGCACTTGGAAGGGATTGTTTGTGGAAGCTGGGACAATCTGACCTGGGATCGATTCCATTATTTAAAACTATTTTAAATTGACTGGGGGGAGGGGAGTTAACAATATTGCAATCAAAAAGCCTGTGTAAGAGGGCTGGTGCATCCCTGGTGTTAAATTCACCATAGGCTTCTCCTCTGTCCGCTGCACCTGACAGCTGTTTCCCTGGGTGTTGTCCAAACAAACAACATGCTACTAGTATCACAGCTGTCACAGAGCTCAGGAAACTAGCTGTCACTGGGTCAGGAACAGGTGATATTCAGTGTTTAAAAATGAGTTTTGTTGAGTGAGATCAACTTTTTACAGAATTAGAATCACAAAATGTCAGACTCTGGAAAGGGTCTCGGGGCATCTAATCTAGAGGTGTGGTTGAAGCAGATTAAAATGTAATTGGGAAATTAAAACTAATTAAAATGAAAATATAATTGGGAAAAAACAACAAAAAATAAATAAGAAGGCAATAAAACATAGATAATGTTAATTTATGGTTTTCTAAGTCAGTATGCAACAACAGGTCTTAGTGGCCCTGTTTCTATTTGATTTTGGCACCACTGGTCTAGCCTAACCCTTCTCATTTTTATAGCTGAAGACCATTGTGTGTGCTAGGCTTGGCATCAAAGGGATCTGAGTTCACATTACTGCTTTGATACTTCCTAGCTGTGTGACCTTGGGTAAGTCACTTCTCTCTAAGCCTACAAAAATGAGGGCAATTATATTTACATTGGCTACCTTGGAGAGTTGGGAGGAATGTGCTTCATCAGCCATGAAGTGCTTTGGAAATATGCAGTATTACATGACGTGCCTGAGGTTACATAACTAATAGATGAGAGGCTTAAAACTCAGACCTTCAGTCTTTCTTCAAGTACAGAGCTTCTTACCCAAAGAAATGGTTGTTACCAGTACATAAAGACCATCACCATTTTCTAGAAATGTGCAGTACTGTCTCCTGAATATACAAACTGATATATATATCCCATGAGTATTAGCTATCTGAACTTACTCATCGAACATTTGTGAAGTATGTGTAAGGTACTATGCTCGAGGCTAGACACACCATACCAAAAAATGAAGCATCCCCTGTCCTTGAGGATCTTATATTTTATCAGTTGGACACAACATGTACACATATAAATAAATACAAGACAATTTGACATGGTAGCACTAAGACCTGGGAGAATCAGGAGAGGCTTCAAATTGGAGATAGAAATGGGGCTGAGCCAGGCTTGATTCCTGTGTGCTGTGGTGTCCTCACAAATAATTTACTTTGACAAACATAGAGTCATACAAATTCTCACCAAAGTAAGCTCAATCTTCTTTTTTGGATTGTGACTTGAGGTCCCTATTTATCCTTCTCTCCTCCCCTCAGCCCCAAACTCTGACCTCATAAAAACCAGGTTTAGTCCTTGGGGCTGACCTAAGAAGTTAGCTTTTTCTTTGGGGTTCATTACCCTTGCCTGGAGTTTACTCTAGAAAAATTCATGTCTAGGTTTTTACCAACATGGATAAAAAGGATCCCCAACTCCCAAACAAGCACTCAAGGAAGCAAATGCATATCGAATAAAGGACAACCTATATTTCACTGTGGAGAAAATGTAGAAAATACATGGTGCTCCCAGGAGTCTATACACAGTTACAGAAAAAAACAAAAGGCACTCAAAGAACCCAAAGAAGCCCATAAGCTCCCCCTTGGAAGGAAATTGATCTTAGGGTTGTCACTGGGGTAATGCTTTGATATTCCAGGGAAACCCTTCTTTCCCAGAGAGACTTACAAAGTTCCCCCAAGACATGCCATTCTGTGGTTTAGATTCCTCCCTTAAGCAAACATACTTTGAAACAAGCATATCTTCCCATTATATTTGCATTTTCTGAATAACTCATTGAAATAGCAATCCCAATATCTTACTCTCCACTCAATGACATGGCTTCAACTCTCTTAACTTCTCCAACTACAGGGCCATGTGAGCAATTATCTTATTTTTCCAAGAAGACTTCTGCTCAGGACATCTCTTTCTCCAGAAAATCTGTTCTCTGATTCTTAAACTGGGGGTTACCCACAAGGTTGTCTCTACCAAGGAGATGTCACTTCTCTGCCTACCAGGATAGATTAGATCATGTTGCCTTGGAAAGAGAAATTTCTCCTTCTTTACACAAGAGCTTAGAGTTCAGGAACATTGTGAATTCCTTTGTCTCCCTCCACTATATGCTTCTGCAGTAATTTTATCATTGCTGTGTTATTGCTATCCCTGCAGTTGGAAAAGCCAAACTTTTCTCAGGCCATAAGGGCAAGCCTATCTCCCTCTGTCATGTCTTGCTGTAAGCTGCTATCAAGTGCCCCTGGTAAGAGAGGGATGGAGAGGAGAAGGGAGAAATCCCTTCCCCAAACTCTTATAATGCTCTAGAAGAAAGGGGCAAAGAAAAAGATGAAAAGGCAAAAAAGACAGGAAACAATCCATATGTCTTTTTTATAGGCTAGTTATCCTGACTAGAATTCCAGCCAACCAATAAAATTGGGGGTAAGTCACTGAAAAACCAATCAGGAGTTTTCTCTGTTGTCTCTCTAAGTCGTTAAAAGGCAGGCTCACACACTATGGGAGAGAGGTATGCTCACATGTACATACTCTATAAGGTGAGTTATGCTTATCAAACAGATTTAGAAAAGCAACCCAGATTGCCCCCTGCTCCTTTCCAGGAGCATACCCAAATAATTGTCCTCAAACATGAACATGGCTGGGTTACAGCAGAGAAATAGTCAAATAAATCGTAGTACCTTCATGTGAGAGAATACTATGGGGTGATTAAGAGTAGGAGAAAAACACAGAAATATGGGAAGATTTTTGTGAGCTAATGCAAGGTGACACAGTGGCTATGACTATATGAGAGGACAAACTACTGAAATGAATTAATTTAAATCTAAGTAGTTACTAAGCAAGCTTGTATTGTTGTTGAATGTTAAGTTTGTAATAGGGATATGGATTGGACCTGTGGTTTTTATTAGTATAGGGATTTGTAGGTCAGCAACTTCGTTGCAATTTATGAGCTCAGAGGATTGATTACATTGAGAGGTTAAGTGGCTTGCCCAGAGTTACACAGCCAATATGTATGAGGGAGTGACTTGAATCCAGAACTTCTCAACTTCCTGGTTGGCTCTCTATCCACTACTCCACATTGACCCTCTAACTTTGCAACAAAATATTTAATTTGTTTAAAAATGATTGGGTGGTGATTCTGTTTTTTCTGAGCTATTTTTTGGTTAGGGGAGAAAAAAATTAGATTCACCATTTCCTTCTAACTCCTTCTGGCTAACTTCAAGCTTAGGTCAAGGGAATCTATTGTAATGTAAACTAATAATTCACATTTATTTAATTCTTTAAAGTTTGTCAAATACTCTCCTGAGAACAATCCATGGGCTAGATAGTATAAGTATTCTTATTCTCATTTTACAGGTGGGGAAAGTAAAGCAGAGAGAAATTAAGTAAATTATTGGTATTAAATATTAATTAATGTAATAATAATTAAATTAATTAACTTGTTGGTCTTCATTCCTCTCCAGGCTACACTCCAGATGTCTGTTTAGATAGCTCGTCCAGGGCCTTCTTTTAAGGAAAGTGCCCAGGCCAGCCATGACTTCATTCCTTTCCAGTCGTAGCATCTGACTTGCTCTAATTAGGGCACCGTTCAGGTACCTGGTATGAGTACCTTCATTCCCATCTCTCTCTCTCCCTCTCCCCTTTCAGTTTGGTTTTATGTGAGTCTTCCCCTCATTAGAATGTAAGCTCCTTGAGGGCAGGGACTGTCTTTCTGCTTGCCCTGAGCATAGGGTCTGGCACATGATAAGTATTTAATAAATGTTTATTGACTGACTGACTTACCCATAGTCACACAACCAGAAAATGCCAGAGTTGTAGTTCAAACTCTATTTTTTTTCTAGTTCTAGGAGTATTACCCTTTCCATTATAACATGGCACCCTCCCTACAGGAGGATGCATAATGGATAATTATTTTTAAAGGTTCATCTGAGGGAGAAGAAAAGGTAAACAAAAATGCATGGAAGGACAAAAAAGGAGGCCTGAATATACTAGACTCGATGGTGCTGTAATTAAACTGTGAATTATTCCAAATATATGACTAGGCTTGTGGTGCCATGAAAAGAATTCTGGATTTAGATTCATAAGACCAGGGTTTACATCCTAGCTCAGCAGATTACTAGATGGGTGACTTTGGGCAAGTCACTTAACCTCACCTGTAAAATGAGGGGGTTGGACTAGATGGGCCTTTACCACTCAATATCTCTGAATATCAGTCATGCAGAACTATGTACAGTGCTGCAGTCAACTCATTCCAGCATTGACTCATCCGGTCACTCCACCTCTTCTTCTTTGAAACTGGCTGGTCATTATGGTGATAACATTTAGTACTCCTATAAACTTCTAAAGGTGAGGTGGGGTGGGATGGGGACTAAAAATAGCATAAATGGCTGTTGGGAGAAACCAGAGTAGCCTTTATGGGAAAGGTCAGAGATGGCTTTGATCATGTGATTATTCTCTAGAGCAGGGATTCTTAACCTAAAAAAAAAAGTTTTGATAATTATGGTTTCCTTTATAATCCTATGTATTTTATTTTATGCATTTTATTTGTTTTTTTTTTTTGACGGGGGCAATTGGGGTTAAGTGACTTGACCAGGGTCACACTGCTAGTAAGTGTCAAGTGTCTGGTCTGAGACCGGATTTGAACTCAGGTCCTCCTGACTTCAGGGCCGGTGCTCTATCCACTGTGCCACCTAACTGCCCCTATTTTATGCATTTAAAAACATTATTTCAAGACAGTCCATAAGCTTCACCAGACTGCCAAAGGGGTCTATGAGACGAAAAAGCTAAGAACTCCTGCTCTATAGTAAGGGGCTCTAGGAAGCGCCTCTCTCTTACCAGCCCTGCCTCCCTAAAATGTTCTTGCCACACAAAAATAAATGGGAATTTGGTCGCAGAAGCATATATGAAAAACAGCACATTACCCTGGGTAAATGCCAGATAGTACAATTAGGGAAAAATAATTAAAACCATAAAAATGCAAGAAATTGAAAAGGCCTGAAAATGAATTATACATAGAATCATGGCAGTGATTGTATATACAAAACTAAATTCAGGGCTTCTGTTTGGACTTTATTTCAAAGAATCTCAAGCCTAAAATCCCCTTATCTTCCTTCCTTCCTTTCTCTTTCTTTCTCTTTTTTCTTTCTTTCTTTCTTCTTTTTTCTTTCTTTCTTTTTTCCTTCCTTCCTTCTTTCCTTCTTTCCTTCCTTCCTTTCATCAGGTATTTTCCTCCTAGTATTTCTGGAGTAAAGTGTTTGGACTTTTCATCCCACTGATGGCATGTGTATTTCTGGGAAAATGTGACCTAATTTTATTGGAGCAGAGGAGGTGGGGGCAAAGGTTCCACTACTGTACTTTCTGAAGTATTTCATTAAATGCTTTCAATTTGAACTACTTATGTCTTCTGGCTTATTGGCAAAAGAAACTACATTTACAGGGGCTCATGAACTGTGGTTTCGAGTTGATGAGGATCCTCTAAGTGTCTTGAACTCGGGATAGCTTTTTGAAGAGCTCCACATGTGAGGGTGGGCTGGGGTGGGATGCCGCTGATGCTACCTAGTGTTGACTTCAAATTATTGCAGAAAATACTGAGACTAGAGAAGTTCAATTAACTTGTTCAAGGTACAACCGATAAGTTAGATTTTGAACTGAGGCCCTCTAAGTCCAGATTCAGGGCTCTTTGAATACATGTACTAGACTGGTGCCGAACAAAGTGCTGTTTGGTGTCTGAGATGTCCAAATGTTGACACTACAACCTCCAGAGCATCAGTATAGCAAAGGGTAATAAATATGCCCTTCACTGGCTGTGGAGGAGAAGGGCTCACCATCTTATTAAAAAGAAAAGAAAACAAAGCAAAACATCTGACCTCATTCCATGACACATGAAAGAGAAAGTTCAATAGGTTATGTCCCAAAAGGACAGGGAAGGAGGAAGTCATTCTTTTCTACACAATTCCATTGATATTATCCCCAGAATAATTATCTCTTCAACTCTAGGCCACCATTATCCAAAACCAAAGATATTAAAAGCAGGTTTGGAGAGAAGGCATAAAAAACAGAAAATGGAATATAAGAACTCAATGGAAAAGTTTAATGGGTATAAATTGGGATGGAGAAAAGATGGCAATCTTTTAATAAATGTTTCTTTGCATGCCCTTCAACACCTAGCGTAGTGTCTTGCACATAATAAGTGCTTAATAAATTTTGACTGAATATGTAAATATCTCAAAACCTACCATGCCCCACCAAAAAAAAGTACAGTAAACTGAATAGCAAAATGTAATGAAAAGAAGGTAAGGCAAGTTTAGACTGAATAGTAAGATGTTTCCTAGAATAAAACACTGCATTATTGAATAGTCTCCCAAGAGAATCAGTGGAAGTACCATTGATTACTTAGAACATTTGACATCAGATTGGAGCCCTGGAAAGGGTAATCTTGTTATGGAAGGAGGCTAGAGTCTTGTTAGGAATCAGAGATGGATATGGGATTGTGATTTTGTTACATTTTGACAGCATAATGTATTTCTGTAAGTTTGTTCTGCAAGTAGAGGAAGAAAATTCAACAGGCAAAGGTACCCTCCATACTAATAGACACAGAAATATCATATTTTTGATCCTCATCTCCAGACCACTGGGCAAGCTGTGGTATAAATATATCCTAATAAGATAAGAAAATTGAAAATGCTCTCTTTAGTAACTGAAGTTAAATCCAGTTCTATGTCAAATGATTCAGATCCAAACCTAGTTATTTCTTAGAACCTTTTGTCACTGGGATAATTTGGTGTACTCAGTAATTAACAGATGATCACATAACAGGCAATTTAAAATCCAGCACTTATATACTTCCTAATGTACTTTGAGAAGTTGACATTATCAAGAATAAAATTTATATCATGAGAAAGAAAACCAATGGTTTATATATAAATCCTTTAAGTTATAGCACTAAGATTAAAATTATACTAAATTCAAGAGACTCTTCTTTTAAAGACAACACCTGCTCTAAAGACAACAGACGGCTTTCTTTTCAACTCTAATTCCATGCAAGGAAAACTGAAAGCTAATATGGATCCCATATTTACACAAAGGCATCCCAAGTCAAGTAGACACATTTATTGCATATTGCATTCTATTTTTCATACTTACACTTACCCCCTGGAGTAGCATTCAGATGATTTCTTTGAATTGACAAAACTTTGAGAGATGTAAAGACATTTCTGAAACCCTTTCTTGGGCATTTCCCCAATAAGCTGCTATGTCTCTGCAGAACCAATGAGACGGAGTGGATTTCGTTGTCATTCAGGTTTAATGTTTCCAAAGAGGGAAAACACATAAAAGAGCAGAAAGTTAGCTCAGATATCCTATTGTTACTAAGGTTCAGGTGTTTTATGGTCCAATCTTCCTTTTTCATGTTAGACACTGAGAGAGCTCTAATGGAATTGTAACTTAAATCCACTGTGGTCACTGTTTGTGGTATAGCCATTGGTATATCAGATTTTCCAGTAAAAGAACAATCCATCAAAAGGTCCCCATTCCATCGACATTCGGAGTCAGACAGACTATCAAGTTTTCTCGATTTGGTTGCAGCTGTTCTGGTGAAATAAAGACTTAGCACTAGAGTAATCACACTGAGGTAAGAGCTTTTCATAATGCCTATTGGAAAAAACAAAAGGAAAATTAATTATTCACATACAGAACATTTTTAAAGCTAGAAGCAAATAGAAAGATGCGTATCCAAACTAAAAGAATTTTAAGTTTTTTTTAAAAAGAAACTTACTTGCTTCCGATACCAAACATTTTAGGTCTTAAAGATTTTTTTTTTTTTTGCTAAGATTTGTCTCCCAAAAGATAAAAAATTTCACCAAGTTGATGTTTGTATCATTTTAAAACAATCTAATTTTTCTGAAAGTAATTTACTCCCCTGGGTCTCACCTTTAAATGCTTCTGTTTTTTAAACATCCGTCACCCAGCAGTCCCCCGGCAGTCTGCTTTGGAGTTAGTGAAACATTATCGAGGATTGGGACTTGCTGCTTCCTCCCTGGGTCTACGGAAGGAGCAAAGTCGATTAAGCTTATCTACAATTCTTTCCCGAGTGAGACATGTGGCTTATTACTAGAGCACTGAGTGGCAGAAAGTTCAATGGGTCAAACAGATCCTGTATGCTAAGAATTTATATACAAATTAAATCAATAAGTAGGAATGGAAAGTTTAGCCTTTGGTGACTTTTGCATCTTTGTTTTTGCAGGTGCTTTGGAAAACATTATCACTCAGGTTATAAGACTTAGGAACACACCATGTAGATTGGTTTGGTTTTTAAAACCTTGCTTTTCCCACATCCACACAAGTGCAGCCAGATACCAACAATCACCTGGAACCTTTTTAAGGGCAGTCCTGACTGGGAAAGTTGTAAGTACCACATTCATTTGAATATAGGCTATTTGAATATACAAACCTCATCCCCGAAAGGAGAATTCTCAGTGGAAAATAATTGCCCCAAATGATTTTTTAAAAATTGATCCATTTGAGATAAACATTTTTTTTTAAACTTTATTGATGGCTTTGTTTTTACATCACCTTAATTTCCAAATATATCCTTCCTGTTACTCCAAACCAGGGACTTACTCCATGTAACAAAAAATGAAAAAGAAAAGAAAAAAAAAAGCAAGTTCAGCAAAACTAAGCAATATAGCCATTGAGTCTGACAGTACATAGAAGGTTCCTCATCCACAGTCCCCAACTTCCCTAGTTAAGTGGGGGAAAGGAGACTTTTTCCTATTTCTATTTTAGGGACAAACTTAGTCATTGCAATTACACAATATTCATTTTATTTTTTTATATTCTTTACATTGAAGCTTTTTTTTTTAAAGTAAATAACTTTGGTCATACAAATATGTAAAGTATCATAAAAGGCTAAAAGGGACCCAAGGAAAGTGAAGTGATTTGAATTGGCAATGAACATGGAAAGTTCCTTATCTTATAAAATGAGGCAGTTAGAGTGGGAGGTGATATCTAAGATTCCTTCTAGTTCTAAATCCTATGATCCTGATGCAGGGCATACATTGAATCATAAGCTCAGAATTCTGGAGCTGGGATGGACTTTATAAATCTATAAAATCTCGTCTAATCATTTTATCTAGAGGTAAAGAGGCCCCAAGAAGTCACACAAATAGCAAGAAACCGAACCAGGATTCAAATTCAGGTCTCCTAATTCCATATCCGGGGGCGGGGGGGGGAGAAATAGCATGATGGTCACCAGCCTTTGTCAATCTTTTTCATCCAGCCCTGTGATCCAGCCCATAGACCACAACTGCATCATGAGAGTTGAAAAAAACTGAAAGGATTTTTTTCACTCCAAGTTCTATGAGTTTCAACTGATACAAAACTGAATTTCAGTCATTTTCTCCTAAACCCCAACCAGGTAACCTAAGAAAAGCAGTTTAAAATCCAGATTTTAAATCCCTAAAGGCTAGTTTCTTTAGAATTATCAAAAAGAAATAAAATAGCTTGAGGTCATGAGTTTTTCAGTGATGGGGCTATTGCTGAACAAAAAAAGCTGTGTCGCAGTTAAAGACTGGCAGAAGACAGCAAGGAACAACAACAGCTTGGAGCGATGTTTCTCCGGGCAGTTAGGTGTGCAGCGCATAGGGCGCTGGGCATGGCATCAGGAAGGCTCATTTTCATGAGTTCAAGTCATTCTGCACCCCCCACCAAAAATAGTCTAATGCTGAATCTAGTGGTCTGTTTTTCTTTATTCTCATCCTTTTTGACCTCCCTATAGTATTTGTCAAGGTTATCCACTCCTGTCCTCTGGATATTCTCTCTTGGGTCAGTTTTCATGACCCTATTTTGTTGTTGTTCTCTTCCTTACCTAACTTCTCTTTCAAAAAATTATTTTAATTATTTTTCTGAACCTAAACATTAAAAACCATAATAGTTCCACATACACAGAACACAAAAAGAAGATTCTATATGAAACTGAATCTTTGTTTTATATCACTTGCTCTAAAGAGAAAGTTTCTTTTTTTGTTTGTTTGTTTTTAGGCAATTGGGGTTAAGTGACTTGCCCAGGGTCACACAGCTAGTAAGTGTTAAATGTTTGGTCTGAGGTCGGATTTGAACTCAGGTCCTCCTGAATTCAGGGCCGGTGCTCTATCCACTGCACCACCTTGCCACCCCAAGAAAGTTTCTAATGAATTCTATGTGCTACCTATGTGCTTCCTTCTGTTTCCATCCTGTGCATTTTAAAAATGTTTTAGTGACTCTCTTTTTGGCTCACCCTCTAAAAAACAAATAACCCCCCTTGTAACAAATAACCATAGTCAAGCAAAATGAATTCACACAATGGTCATGTCCAAAAACAGATGCCTCTTTCCGTACTTTGTGTTTGTCATCTCTCTGTCAAGAATAGGTAACCCACTTGATCACACAGGTCCTTTGGAGACATTGTCGGTCATTGCATTGATCACAGTTCTTGAATCTTTGAAATTCGTTTTTCTTTATAGTGTTGTCACTGCATAAGTTATTCTCCTGATTTTACCCACTTTACCTTAATTGATACTATACAGGATTTTCGGGAATCATCTCTTTCATAACTTCTTGCAATAATATCCCATTATATCCATGTGCTACAATTTATTCAGCCACTCCCCAATTGACAGACATCCCCTTATATTCTAGTTCTTTGCCTTTTGCTTTTTCCATTTTAATTCCCCAATTCTCTTTATTTGTGGTTATTCTGTCTCTGTTATTAGCTTTCCTCTTAACTCACTCTTCCCACTCTCCTTCCCAATCCCCACTTATTTTTCTGTTGACTTTGATGTATACTCTTCTATACTCCCCAATTATGAGGAATGACAAATTCTCTGTCTTTCCCCTTTCTATACTTGTATATTTTTTTATTCTCTCTCTTCTTTTCCCTCTTTAAAACCTGAGAACAGAACCAGTCCACCCTCTTGGTTCTCTGTTTTTGCTATTTAACTCACTCCAATACCCTTTGAAGATATCGAGGTGGTTAAGGAACACTTGTTGCTTCCCTCTGTGTTAGAATACTGGTACTACACCACCAAATACCTCCTTCCAATTGCTCAGATTAATTTACTTTTCTGGATTTCTTTTGAATCTTGTGTTTGCATTTCAAAGTTCCTACTCAGTCCTGTCTTTTTATCAGGACTGCTTTTAAAAGTACTCCCTTCCGTTTTAAGATCCATTTCCCTCCCTTACAGATTTATACTCAACTTTGTAGTGTAGGTTATTCTTGGTGTAAGCCTATCTCTTTCCCTTTTTGAGTACTATATTCCAAGATCTCTTCTTTTTTAAAATAGAAATTTCCAAGTCTTGTATATTCCTAACTATAGTTCCTTAATACCTGAGCTGCTTCTTTCTGGATGCTTGAAGTCTTTTTATTTCCTTTGATATGGGAGTTCTGGATTTTGGCTATGACATTCCTGGGACTTTTCCTTTTGAGGTTTATTTTAGGACGAGATTAGAGGATTCTTTCATCATTACTTTGCTCTCTGGTTCTAATAAATCTAGGTAGCTTTCATTTACAATTTCTTAAAGTATGAAGCCCTGGACTCAAGATATAGAATTAGCCAATCAAGATGCAGAATTAGCCAATGTGGGAATTTGTCTGCCTTAATTATACATATTTATAATAAGGGGGAAATTGGAAGGGAGAAAAAAAATAAATGCTCAACTAAAAAAATTCTAAATAAAAAAAGAAATATAATTTCCAGTTTTTTTTTGAATCATAGTTTTCAAGGAGTCTAGTGATTCCCAATTTATCTTTTCTTGACTTGTTTTCCAGTTTGTTTTTTTCTTTTATATCAGGTATCTTACTTTTTTCCCTCAGGGAATTAATTTCCTGGCAATTTTTAATAATTTCTCTTCTAAGATAATTATTCTTATTTCAACGACTTCTTGCAGAGATTGTGTTTCATTTTTAAAAATCCCTTGCTTAATTTCTTCTAGGTATTCATGCAGTCCTCATAGGAAATCCAATTTTTCCTTTGAGTCTCTGCTAACAATTGTTTCAGAGTTATTTGTTTCTTCTTTTGGAGCTCTCTAGATCGATGGTAATTTTTTTTGTACTTATCAGTCTTTTCTCATTAGCTTTAATTCCTGAATTAAGGCTTTGTGTCATGGCCAGGCTCTGCACTTTACTGTGCATTTGGGTAGAGTGGTTGGCTCTTCTTGGTTTCACCCTGGGTCACCTGGGTTCCTGTGCTGACCTTTACCTTACATGGTAAGTTCTCTCTAACCATTAAAGTTCAAATCATGAGATACTTCAGGCCCTTTCTGGCATTTCAGGATAGAATGTTTAAGATTTCAGAGTCCTTGGTTTTGGAGTGTCCTGATCTGAGTACTATGTTCCTTGGAGTTTCTAACAGCCTTACTTGTGGAATTTCTGGACCTCCTGGGACTTCCCTGAAGTTCTTCGCTCTTACTGCCTCAGGACACAGAGCCTTGCAGCTACCTATATCCTTGGCCTGTCAGGCTGGGAGGCTCTCCCATCCTGGTGCTGGTTTTTCTGGCAGCCCTTCTTGCTATTATAGCTCTGAGGCTTCTGACTGACCTCTTGTATGGTTTTTGGAGTGGAAGTAATCACTTACCACAGTATCTCATTGGATTTCTTGATCATTATTCTACCTCGCTGAATTTCTTGATCATTATTCTACCTAGCATAAACTTGAAGATTTTTCCGGAGTAGGTACAAGGGAGGCAGACAGTCTCAGTTAACAAACATTTGCTGTTGTCCAGGTAGCCATCTTGGTCTGAAGTATAACTGATTCTCTCCCTGGCACAGGTATAGGCCAATGGACTCCATCTTCGGCCCTCTCCTCTTCTTTCTTAGAGACTCAAAGAAAAAACTGGATTTTCTATGAGGACTGCATGTATATCTAGAAGAAATTAAGCAAGAGATTTTAAAAAATGAGGCACAATTCTCTGCAAGAAGTAATTGAAATAAGAACAATTATCTTCATAGAGAAAGTGTTAAAAATTGCCAAGAAATTAATTTCCTGAAGGAAAAAAAAAGTAAGATACCTAACATAAAAGAAAAAAACAAACTGGAAAACACCACCACTCTTTCTTGGTGATCTTATCCTCTTCCTTTGATTCACTTATCATCTTTACATTGAAGATTCTCAAGTCCAGTTCTCATCTCTCTCCTGAGCTCCAGTCCCACATCTCACACTGTTAGACATCTCCAAATGAAACTCCAATATACACCTCAAATTCAACGTATCCAAAAGAGAACTCATTATCTTTCCTCTTAAATCCACCAGTCCTCCTAACCCCGCTATTTCTTTTGAGGGCATTCTAGTCACCCAGTTTTACAACCTAGTCATCTTCCTGGATTCTTCCCTCTCTTACTTCTCACCAATAGCCAATCAGTTGCTAAGATCTCTCAAATCCATCAACATCTCTCAAATCCCTACTCCTTTTCTCTTCTTATGCCAGTACCATCCCTAGACCAAGCCCTCTTCACTTCTTACCTAGACCACTGAAATAGTCTTCTCATTTTTTGCCAGCTGCTCAATTGATTTTCCTAAGGCAAATATCTGTTGATCTTAGTCTTCTGTTCAAGAAGCTACAGCCTCATTGCTTAGAGAATCAAATATAAATTCCTGTATTTGGCATTTAAAGTCCTTCATAATCTGGCTCTAGTCTATGTTTCTAGACTGATTACATGTTATTCCCCTTTGCACACTCTAAATTCTGGCCAAATTGGCCCTCTTTCCTGTTCCTCACAAATGACATTTCATCTTTGCTTGGGCTGTCTGCCAAATCGAGAATGCTCTCCTTCCTCATCTATACCTCTTGAAGCCCTTATTTCCCTTCAAGGCCAAACTCAAGTGCCACCATATTCAGGAAGCCTTCTCTGCCTCCCTAAATTGCTAATGCCCCTAACCACTTCACATTTATTTTGCCCCAACCACTTTACATTATTTATTTTGTATGTATCTTGTATTGTATTTACTTATCTGTGAACTTGTTGTATTCTGGTAGATTGTAAGCTCCCCAAGGGTAGAGACTCCTGCACTTTTGCATCTGTTTCCATTATGTTCTTATTAAATAACATATTTTTTTCTTTTTCCTGTTCATCTTTTTATGCATTTATTGAATCTTGTATTTGAAGATTGGATTTTCTGTTCAGTTCTGGTCTTTTCATCAGGAAAGTTTGAAAGTCCTCTATTTCATTGAATATCCATCTTTTCTCCTGAAAGATTATGCTCAATTTTGCTGGGTAGTTGATTCTTGGTTGTAATTCAAGCTTTTTGCCTCTGGAATATCATAATTTCTTGAAAGATGCTGTCCAGGCTCTTTTTTTTTTATCATGGCCTTCAGGTAGTCCAATAATTCTTAAATTATCTCTCCTGAATCTATTTTCCAGGTCAGTTGTTTTTCCAATGAGGTATTTTACATTTTCTTCTATTTTTTCATTCTTTTGATTTTGTTTGACTGATTCTTGATGTCTCATAGAGTCATTAGCTTCCACTTGGCCCAATTCTAATTCTTAAAGAATTATTATTATTATTATTATTATTTTAGGCAATTGGGGTTAAGTGACTTGCCCAAGGTCACACCGCAAGTAAGTGTCAAGTGTTTGGTCTGAGGCCGGGTGTGAACTCAGGTCCTCCTAACTTCAGGGCCCGTGCTCTGTCCACTGCGCCACCTAGCTGCCCCAGAATTATTTTCCTCAGTAGCTTTTGTACCTTCATTTGGCCAATTCTACTTTTAAAGGACTTGTTTTCTTTAGTCAATTTTTGTGCTTCCTTTTCCAAGATGTTGACTCTTTTTTCATAACTCTCCTGCATAACTCATTTCTTCCCCAATTTTTCTTCTACCTCTCTTACTTGATTTTTACAATCCTTTTTGAGCACTTCCAAGAGTACTTTTTGGGCTTGAGACCAATTCACCTTCCCTTTTGAGGCTTTACATATAGGCATTTTGATGTTGTCCTCTTCTGAGTTTGTATTTCGATCTTCCCTGTTCACATAATAGCTTTCTATGGTCAGGGCTCTTTTCTGTTTCTTACTCATTTTCCAGTCTATTTTATGACTTTTAAAGTTAAGCTTTGCTCCTGGGGCACAGGGTGCACTATCCCAAGCTTCTTATGCTGAGGGCCAGGGGCCTGGTCACTGGCTTTCCATATTGGGGCTTCAGGTGCTTGTGGCTTGTCCACTGTGCTGGGAGTGGCCCATCCTAGTTGCACCTGTTGTGTCGGGGTTCTGGGGCTTACAATTTGCCTTCTGTGCTGAGGCTGGAGACCTCACTGCTGGCCCGCTGACCCAGGACTGAGGGGCCTCGGTTGCTGATCTGCGTTATGGCTAAGAGTTTCCCGCTGGCTTGCATGGATACGGTCTGCGCTGGGCTGTGCTCACCTTTTACTCAAGTGAGATAGACTCTGAAATCCTAAGTTATCTTAAGCTGGAAAATTGTTTCACTCCTTCTTTTTGTGGGGTCTGTTGCTCCAGAATCTGTTTAGAGGCTTGATTTAACGTTGTTTCTGAGGAAAACTGGGGAGAGCTTAGGCAACTTCCTGGCTCCTCTCTGCCATCTTGGCTCTGCCCCCCCACAATTCCAAAATCTTTTTCTTTAAATTTTAAACTTAAATACTGAATCTTAAATACATAATAAAAAAGAAAAAGAAACATAAACTTAAATATTAAAACTTAAATACAAAACAAGAAAAAAAAAGCATTGCCATGTGCATAGCAGAATGTAAGAGGATTCAAAATATACAATAAATCTCCATTTCAAGAAAGCCTATATAATAAATACTAAGCATTGTGGTCAGAGCTGTCCATCTTTTCTTTGCTTCCTTGTAGGTTTTCTTTTGTTCTCTGCTGTGCACTTTTTACTTTGTTCTTTTTCCCCATCTTCCTCCCCCTCACCTCACCCAAGAAGGCTATAATTACACATTTTTTGTAAAAAAGTGGGGTGTGACCATTATGCGAAGCTTTAAAAAATTGTGCTAGTATTACTTAAAAATCATTTATTACTAAATTGTCTTTGGTGCAAGATTAGGACCCACAGAATACTTATGAATATACATTAAAATTGGGAAGATGCAAGTCTTACCATATCACATGACTTACTCATGGCAGCTTTGCCTGCCTGCCCACTCCCCTTGTGCCTACAGGCTCTTCATTGGGTTGAGTGACAATACCGTTAGTACTGCAGCGCTCTAAACAAGCCATGCAAGCCGGCTTTCAGAAATATACTGACAATGCGTTTGCGCTGAGAATTCTAGGCTCGCAGCTTACACTGCGTGAGAGATCAACGCGTATCCCTATGCCACCAATGAATACATTGCTGCTCTGTTTACTTTTTAAGCAGTGTGATGAACAGAATTATACCATGCAACAATTCCATGATGAAAGGTTATAAACCAGTTTTTGGACTGAAAAAAATAGGGTGTGATGATTATGTGGTGAAATATGGTAAGTGTGGATTATTTATATATATAGATATATATGCATGTCTATGTATGTGGATATGGATATATATGTATGTATACACACACAACACACACACACACACACACATATATATATATACATTCATATACACATATATACATACAATTCCAAATTCTTAAAAGACTTTCATTAGACTGTAAGTTATCAATTTTATCAGACAGGTTCTGGTCATTTTTCCCTTTGAAATGTCTATCCTTTGTGTTCCTTCCTTTGGATTTCCATGGATGCCACCTGAAGACTTGTTATCTCAAGTCTGGACAACTGCAACAGCTAAGTATCCTTCATTTTAGTCTCTTTCCCCTCTAATCCACACTACATAAGACATTGAAGATTAACTTTCCCCAAATGCCAATTTTTGCCACATCATTGTTTCCTGATTACAAACTTCCTGTGATTCATCGGTATTGATTAGATAAAGTTTGAATTGTTTAGGAATCTAAGGCTCTTTATGGTGGAGCACCAGGTACCTATGTAAATTTATTTCTCACTGCAGTTTAATGTAAGCCTTCCTTTTTCATCAGACTATTCGCCTCCCTGAAAACTCAGTGGGGACTAAATATCTTCCTCTCAAAGTCCTCCTCTGATACCATCATGGTATAGAGGTGTACCTGGGTTTCTATACTTAACTGTGGTTGTAAGGAGCTTAATAACCTACTTCCATTCAAGCAGCCATCTTGGTTGGAAGCCAAGAAGTTGGAATCTTCAAACTAAAGGTGAGCTTGACTTTAATTACTGGCAAAATTCCTGGAGCACATTATTAAATAGATAGTTTGTGATGGAAACAGTGATTACTATGAAGCTTGGTTCATCAAGAACAAGTCATTCCAGACTTATCTCATTGCCTTTATTTGACAGGTTAACTTACTAGTACATCAGGGGAATCATGTAGACATGATATGTCTGGAATTCAGCATGGCATTTGGCACAATATAATAATAATAACTAACATGCATGTAGCTCTTTAAGTTATGCAAAGTACCTTACACATATTAACAATATCCTTGTGGACAAGGTCTGAAGAAACCTTGAGATGAGAGCATAGTTAAATGGATATAGAATTGGCTGAACACCTGGACTCCAAAAATGATGATTAATAGATCTGTGCCAATCAGGAAGATTTTAGTGAAGTGCCCCAAGAATCAATTCTTGACCCTAACTCTATTCAACCTGGTTTTCAATGTCCTGAATGAATATGTTTGTGAAATTTGCAGACAATATGAAGCCACCTATCATACACTGGACAAAAAGAATCAGGACATCAAAAGATCCTGACAGGCAGGAATGAGTTGGTGAATCTAAGAAAAGTGAAATTTAAGAAGGCTAAATGTTGAAGATCTACTTTTGGGTTAAAAAATGGCACAAGTGTAGTATTAGGGATGTAACATGGCATGTGAAAAAGACTGGGCATTTTAACTGAAATGCTGAAAGCTAATGAGTCAACAATATGATGTGCAGGGCAAATTAGAAGGTTAGAAGTAGCTTTGTCAGCCTGCACTCATACTACTACTATTAGCTATACATTTAAGTAGCACTTTATGATTGGCAAAGTTTGTTATACGTTATCTCTTCTGAGTTTCACAATAACCTTCTGAGGCAGAGAGTGCCATTTCCAGCTAAGGCAACACTTAGCAGAGTGTTTGGCACATAGTAGGTGTTAATTATGTTTATTGACTGCTTGGTTTATTGATTTTACAGATGAGGTCTTCTTAACTTTGAGGTCAGCCCTCAGTGGCACTGTATCATGCTGCTGCCTCTCCACAGGTGAAGCAGTGTCCAGACTGAAGAAGGGGTTAGCCCCACTCTACTTTACCCTGGTCAGATCACATATAGAATATTGCTTTGGCTTTGGGTATCCCCTTTATGGAAGACAACTGACAACTGTGTGTAGAGAAGGGTGATAGGATGGCAAAGAGATCTGAAACTACACTATGCAGGGCAAAATAAAAGGAACTGAGGATATTAAGTCTAGATAAAAGAAAACTCAGAGGGGTTATGAGAAATGTCTTAAAGAATTTGAACTAGGAGTAACGGGTCTAAGTTTGTTTCATTGGATTCACCTCCTAACTACAAGCTTTTACCCATATACAACTGTCTTCTCAGAATAATGTTTTTAAATAATTGAAGGAAATGCTAAATTTCAGTTAGGGCTTAGTAAAAACAAAGATGTAATTTTTTCCCCCATCAAAATTCAAGGGCCCCCACAAATCTGTTCACAGACCCCCTTGGAGTTTGTTGACTACAGGTTAAGAACTCCTGTTACAGAGCCTCAACCCGCCCACCCCTCCAAAAAACCCCCCACACTTGAATGACTAGAAATGATCCCATCAAAAACTCTCTCTGCTGTAAAGACCTGGGAGATTTAGTGGATGGGGTTGCAAAAGCTTCGTAGTAAGAGTTACAAATATGCCAGAAAACATGGTGGTGAGATGTTTAGAACATTTTTTGTTTTATGCAATTTCGGGTGGCTGTTTGTAAAATATTTATCTCCTTATTTATAAGTACGATATTTAAACACACAAATGTTGATCAAACTAATTAACAGATACAAAGAACACAAAAATAGGTGGAAAGTACACCCTGGTCTCAGGAGAATCTAAAGTGGAGAAAGACAAGCATAGAAATAAATACGATACAAGGGATAGTGAGATACGTGTAAAGGAAAGATCCAAGCAAAGCACCAGGAGTAATTTGAGTGGGAGAGATCTTTCAGCTGGGAGGATGGGAAGGGGCAGGGAAAGTTTCAGAAAAGTGGCACCCGAGTATGGCTTTGAAGGAAGGGAAGAACTTGGGAAAAGAGAGGTTGCGCTATCCTTTGAAGAGAAATACATGGTTAAAAATGATTTTTTGAAAGATTTAAAAATTCCCTGCTTCTATAGGAAAAAACCTTTTTATTCATTTATTTATTTATTGTTTGGTTTGTTTGTTTTGTTCTTATTAGGCCCCCTTCTAAAATAATCTTGCTAGGTCAATCAATAGACATGCTTTAACTCAAGATACGCAAACTTAGAGAATCGACCCGAAAGGTTCACATGGACTGTTTGTGCCCGACCTGTGGTAGAACATTCCAAGCTCATATCAGTCTGATCAGCCATAGTCAGACGCACTGTAACTTGACTCTAACATAGTGATGTCATTTTGGTCTTCTACGAAAATGAAGGACAACCATTACTGTGATAGAACCAGTATTTTCCTAATGCTACTGCCTTCAGCTCCAGCTTTCCTGACTGTGGCCTCAGCCATCCCACTTCCTTCGTGCTGCCCTCCGCACAACCTGATTGGCTTCAGCTTCTCTGATGCAGCTTCCTATCAAGAGGCACAAAGTCCCAGGGGACTGCAATCTGCACCTCTCAGACCTGATGGGTGCCTGAGGCCATAGCAGTTGCTATACCCCATGACATACTGACTAGACGCATTCTAAGTGCCCCAGTATCCTTTTTGTTTATTCTTGCTGTGTTAGGGCAAAGCTGACCTCTCCTTCCTTTGTTAAATGTTCCTAATTTCATCCTAACGTTGAACCTGAAGGGGGTGCTGGCATAGAAGTCCTACAGTTATATTACTGCCATAGTAGTGATGTTCTGAAAGGATAAAAAGTAACCTTATAATGCCTTAAAGTGAGAGGTATTCATTTCTAAAAATGAAAAAGTTAAAATTAGAGAACAAGTTTCTGTGGGAATTGGAAATTAAGGTAAATGTATTGGTCTTTTAAGTGGATGAAATAATGTGTGACATAAGGAAGTAGAAGGGTAAGAGGAAAAGCAAAAAAAGAATTCGCTTTGGGAAAAGAAAAGAAAGACATGCTAGCAAAGGAGAAATAGAAAAATAATTACAAGGGAAAAGCAGAAGGGGGGATATTCATGGAATCAGCACTTTAGTTGGAAGGTTTTTGTTGATAATGCAAGTGTTCTTTCAACATAATTTTGGAAGTAATATCACTTCTAAGAATGCAAATTTTCGGATTCGTGGGTAAATCAAAGGAACATATAAAATAGATTGTTTTATTTACTTTCAGGGTAAACAGTGAGAAGGGACTGGGAGGGAGATAGGTCTTCAGTTGACCACTGAAGTCTTCCAGGAGAGTCCTTGGTCCTTCTGAAGCAGTCTGGAAACATTAGGGCCAGGTCCTACTACATCTACCTCACGTTAGGTAGTTAGCAAGCCCTCTCCTCTCCAACTCTCCTTAGTTGGCACTGCCCGGCCTGAGGGCATGTGCAGTGCAAAGTGTGCCTGCTTTGTGTTCAGGATCAAGGCTGCAGTGAAGTTGCGCAATGCAACAAAGGCAAGCACTGCCAGAAACACCTTGGATTCATTACGTGTTGGATTTCTAACTAATTTTTGGTTGTTTCATGTTCAGAAACCTTTTACTGTTGCCAAATTTTTCATGACTCCACATGGGGTCATGACCCACAGTTTAAGAAGGGCTGTGAACCAGTACCCTTTCATTTGAGTTCTATGAGAACAAATTAGTCCACCAACCTATGCTTACCAGGGCGCAGTGAGGTGGTACGTACTAGGAAGTTGGAGGCTAGCCCCCTCAGTAGACACCAAATTATTAATAATAAGCCCTTGAAGACAAATACTAGGAAACTGAAGGCTAGCCACCTCAGTAGACACCAAATTATTAATAATAAGCCCTTAAAGGCAAATGCGACAGCAATAATGATGTTACATTACCAAACTATATTTAATTGTACTAATTTTGATGTGATTTTTCAAATAGAAACCTATCAACACATAACCCTTAACAAATTAGCAGAAATTTATTTATATCATCTTTATTGTAAACAGAGGTCATTAACATTTAAATCAACTAAAATTAGCAATATGGAACAGATTTATATAATTATTTTTTGTATGGCAGAATTGGTAAACACCAATATCTTTGAAACAGATTACAAATTATCAGCATTTCAAAGGTACAATGGTCTCTTTAGTGTCATGTTTAGCACCACTGAACTCTCACCTCCTAAAAATGAATTTAATTACCAATGCGCAACAATAATTACTACACAAACTGTAATTAAGTAATACAAATATATATATTTTAAACTGTGTAGACCAGCAAATTATATACAGGAAGTTCATGCTTTCCATAATATCATAGATTTAGAGCAAAAGGGTTCTTAAATGCCATCTAGTCCAAATCTCTCATTTTATTAATGAGGCTAAGAGAGGTGTGACTTGTCCAATGTTATCGAGCTATTATATGGTAGAATTGGGATTTAAACTCAGATTCTTTGAGTCCAAATCCAGTGCTCTTTCCAATACAACACAGTCTTTCTATGAATTGACTACTTTTTCTAACAATCACTGAAGGCCAATCCTGGGTTTCAGAACTTTACCCATTCTTGGAAAGGAAGATTTAGACTCAATATGAGGGAAATGTCCCAGTAAGGAAAGCTGTCCCCAGTAGAATGGGCTGTCTCTGGAGGTAGGTGATTCCCCTTCACTGGAGCTTTTCAAGCAAGGCAAGATGACCACTGAGGAAGGGCACTATAGAGGGGATTCCTTTTTGGTTTCCCTTATACCGCTAAATCTATGATGGCATGAACTTGGTTTCAGGATTATAGGCAAGCACCATCTGGTGGCAAGAGAGAGTAACGTCGAATTTCTATTTAATCAAAGCTACATGGATGTGCAGTGATCCTCCCTTCCTTCCCTTTTTTGCTATTTGGTTTTCCTATGTTGTTTACAGGAACGCACTGCAGCAAAAAGTGGGGGCTGCTTACTTGTAAAGTATTTTAAAATGCTATCCTTTGCAGTTATTTGGTAAACTGCACCAAATGATCCTATGTAGTCAAAAGCACTTGGGATGGGGGAGGGGGGGCAAGCATATATATACACACACATACATGTATAGACACATATATAAATAAACCAGAAACAAATGACAAGATTTCAAAAAGAATTAAAAACAGATTGTGTGATTATTTAATAAACAATATTGTGTAATAAACTTAAACAGTTTGTATAAAATATTTATTTTAATAAATCTGAATAAAGCATATAACTATGTAAAAAGAATAGCAGGGGGAACTTGAATTTAACGAGATTTCCAAGTGGAGTATATATGGAAGGGCAAAGTGCTAGCAAAATTGCTGCAATAATTAATAGAGGCCACAATTCTATTATAAATATTTAAAGTGCAACTTTCAGGATTAGGAAAGGATTCAATGGTTATTTCAATTAAATTTAATGAACCCACGGTAGTGTTCAGGTTTTGATGAATATTTTGCTTTTAAACTATTTACATAGACAACAGTAACACTAACAAATACTGGTGGGTTTTTTTTTGACTTCTTTGTCCACACAATATAAGCAATCATTAAAAAATGCTTGCTAGATTAAAACACTATGTAAATGTAAGTTTAAACCTATTTCCTGGATAAAAAAGAAATAGGTGGAGCCTGTGGTTCATCACTGATGACTAACAGTAGGCCAATAACTCACTTTAAGGGTCCCTTAAAGGGGCTTGTTTGGCCTATATATAAATAATATTTAACGAAATAATAATAGTACAAATAAGAAATGTGCTAAACACAATTGAACTATTGGTAGAATGGGGAGTAGAGGAGGATTTTAAGAGTGGAGACTGTAAGCCTACTTTACTAATTTAAATATTGTTTGTGTTATTCTCTACTATGGAAAACAACTGTATAGGGCTTATTTTAGTGCAATGCTTTGGAACCAGCTTATTTCTGATTTTTAAATTTGGCAATGACTAGTCAAATTTTCTTGACTGACTTGAAATTTATTTACTATCTCTTCTGTTCTACTTAGGTGAATAAATTTTGTTTTCTTAAAAAAAACACAGACACACACACAAAACCTTATAGGTTAGTTTGAATTGGTCTTTTGAAGACCAAATACCTTCTTTTTCATCTTCTTAGAGCTTCAGATTAGATATTAAAACATTTCCTTATATTATTCATGCAGTACTACCAGAATGAAACACTGAATTAGTATTACGTGATAGTATAGTAATGCTTAACAGTACTTTAAGTAAAAATCTTATGTCACAAAATATTTTCTTCAGGACTCCTAACTAGGTTTCTATTTTCTTATTACACATCACATTTGTTTAAAATTCCTTTGATCTCACTGACATGTAAGAGAGACTCTGGCCCATGATTAATTCAGTATGAAATCTCAAGTCATTATTCTTAGAAGCCCAAACCACATAGAGTCTATAAATAAAATTTTAATTTTTCCAGATTTTAAAAATATATGTATATACACATTGTATATCTTTTTAATAATTCAGTGAGTGGTCAGTCCTCATAATTATCAAAAGCTTACTTATACTGAGTCTAACAGCTAAACCAGCCCTTTGTTCTGTGGACAAGAAATTATGTTTAAAAAACATTTTTCTTGAAATGTCTCATTTTGATTTTATTTATTTCTCATAATATTTAAAAACAGGTTTGTCTGATACCCAGCACAGTATAATTGAATGAAAAATTTTAAGGTTCTGGCTATTTTCATTCAGAATATTTTAAATTTAGAGGTTATTTAACAAATCTATGAATGCTTGGCAGTTAAGATAACTACAATGCATTATCATAAACTCTGTAAAAACGATGGCTTGCATGCATGCAGTTAAAAAAAAAGGAAAGACAAGTATAAACACACTGATGACTTTCTCTCTCTCTCTCCAGCTCATCTAATGTGTGTTTCCACAAGGGTTGTCTGAGATTTGGCAGCCCATATTTTGGCCTGTCACCTGTACTTTGAACAGAGTTCCATCTGCACACATACACAGCTTGTAGCGTACCCAGTCACCATTATTTAACTGATCTCCAAAGGAAGAACTTGGTAGGCGAGAGGTGCTGACCATCACAGATCCATTTAGGATGATGCTGTGTTCCTATTGGGAGAATAATAATATGGTTCATTTACCACCAACAGTAGTATTGGGAACAATAGCTAATAAATGCAGTTTATTGCAAAAGTAATAAGAAAAAGGGATTACAATAGACAAATGAGTTCAAATTCAACTAGAAGTCTTCTGTCTTAACTTTAGAGTTTGATATATGACAGTCAACCTGCCAAACATTTTGTTTTTCAACCACTAAATTAGTGCTGCACTAGAATTCTCATGGCTATGATAGATTTATAATTAAAAAATGAAACTCAGTTCATTGTCATTTATAAAGTCTAATGCATACCAAGTCATAATATAGGGCTAAGGAATGGACCTATGACTTCACTGGTACAGAGGAACTGCCTGGATGAGGAAAATTCCTTTCTACCAGTACAGGTCAGCCCTTTCTCTGTTAGTCGAGTTGCCTAGGACTCTGAGAGGGTAAATGACTTGTCTAGGGTCACAAGACCAGTACATGTCAGAGGCCACTTTGGGACTCAGGCTTGGTGGTTCTGAGTCAAGAACATAATGCTGCCTCTCAGTCATACTACTATTACGTAGTACCAATTATGCTACTGACTAAAAATCAGCACAATGATTTTGATAAACAATATGAGGAAACATGTTTTTCTTAGTGGTTAGGAAAATGATTTAATTCCTATAGGTTTGTTATAATTATACATAGGATTCAAACCAGTTTTGTATATCTAAATATCAACATTCCAAACAAAATTTGGTATAGACCAGACCTTTTTACAAGCTACTGCCCCTGAACCTTCTTATGTAGGTATTCTAGATGACTTTTTTTGTGGGACCCTGTTGTAATGTTATTATGTGAACTATATTTAAGTTAAATAAAACTATTTTGGATATAACCTGTTAGTTACAAAAAGTAGCATAAAGTTAATTTTTCACTATAGGATTTCAGTAAGATTGTATTACAATACTTTTAAAGTATATAATAGTGTGATGGTTCATCCTGTTTAACCAAATTAATATGTAATTTTGGCCACAACTAATATTTTGGACCTAAAAGAAGTACTCATTTGAGCTTTTGACCCTTTCTTCGTATTGCTCTTGTCATTAAAGAATCTTCTTCAGAAAAGAATTTTCTCCTGTCAGTAAGATGAATCTGATAACATAAGTCTAAATAGTTATTTAATAAACTCCTACTTTACAGATCTTAATTGTATATAAACAAAAAAGGAATATGCATGCTCAAAAATACTGGCAAGAAAACACTTAAGAACCATAGAAATCACGTATTTCCTCCTGCTGTTAGCAGATACACAAATTTGTAAGACTGTATATACATCGATTGGCCTGACCATGTGATTTTATTGATTTAGAGAACTCGGGGTTATGAAACTCCCTTTACCAAATGCAGACTGGTAACTGTTTTGCAATTTATGGCCTAGAGAGTTGCTTGGGTCATTGGGAGATTCAGTGATTTTCCAGTGTGAAGTAATCAGTCTGCCAGAAGTAGGCCTTAACCCAGATTTTCCTTGTTCTGGGGCTCACTCTCTAGCTACTATATTATAGTGCCTCTTAAAATAATATACTGAAGGGAAGCATTAATAAAAGGCTATTTATTAAATTGTTTTAAAATTTTATGTTTTTGGTGCTACACGATCTGATTTCTTTAGCTGTATCTTAGAACAAATGAAGTAACAGTGACTTTCAAACTCTGTACTGATTCTGCCACCTAGTGGTCAGTTTAATCTCTTAGAACTTTATATTATAAAAACAGTATATTATGAATTTTTAATTATTCACTGCTCCCATAAGTTGAATTATAAGTCTTTTAAATTTAATTTGTTTTTATTAAACAACAGACACAAAGTGCTTTCATAGCTATGGTATCATTTGTCCCTTTAAGGGTTAATATACTTCAAAGATTAAAATGGCAAAATTATTTCCATTTTAAAAAATGGAGAGACTGGGGCTCAGAGATGGTTAAGGAGTCATGAATAGAACACAGGTCTTTTTTCTCACTGTATTGATCTTTCTAGAAGATAGTATCTGTGATCCTGATGTGGATGTTCCTCCAGCTATACAGACTGCAACTCATCCACATTTGTGCAAATCCCATCCATTTTCTCCCATAAGTTTGTCACAGGGGATCCGCCCAATATGCCAAGGCCTTCTTTGACTTTTCCTGACATAACAAGGATACAAGTAGAACACATGGATTATTCCTTATTCACACCACAGTTCTACCCCATCTTTTTTGACCATAAGATTTCTTTGGATAGTCTTCATAATTCCTTATTAGTTTTGCATTGCAGCCTGTTCACAAACACTATAAGCTTCTTCACTGCCCTAGGAGTGGGACAATAAGCATAGAGGGATTTTGTATTCTATGTCTTTCAGTCAACTGTGTATTGGTGAAGACATAGTCCACAGTGGAGTACCACTTGCAAAGGCCTGGCTATTTCCTTCACAAATGATGCTCTTGATGTCTATGTAGATTACTCTCATAAATGTTTTACACAGAGGGGAGAGTAGGCATGTAAGTTTGGATATGTTGACATTTTTTTTCAATTGCTTTTTTCTCCTTATTAGTACAGTTCAAGATTCTTTCCATGCCTTTGGTATTTTATCTTCTTTATGGACACCTTGTGAATTGATGCCTCAATGCCCTTACAATTTTGTCGCCTACAGAATGGATCTGCTCTATGTATATGTGGTCAAAGCTGTTTTTCTTGACTTTATCTTCTTAAGTGTCATTTCTGCATTCTCCATAAGCACATCTGAGACTGTGAAGTTAGAGTCCAGGTGTGGCTGCTCCCTATCCTTAATGGTGAAAAAAAAATTATTCAAAAAGTCTTTGCTGAACTACTTCATTTTCTTCTGTGTGTTTTCCTTCTATTTTCCTTAAATGTTAGAGAGATGAATTTTAAGTTGGTCCTCTTGCCAAGATTTCTTTTTAAAAAAATATTTTCCCCAATAACATGTAAAGACAATTTTTAAGATTCATTAAAAAAAACTTTTTTTGAGTTCCAAGTTCTCCCTCTCTCCCTTCTGCCTTCCCTGAGACAATAAGCAATTTCATATAGTATATATGTGCAATCATGCAAAACATATTTCCACATTAATCATGCTGTGAAAGAAGCCACAGACCAAAAAAAAAATGAAAATAAAAAAAAATAGTATGCTTCAATATGTATTCAGACTCCATCAGTTCTTTCTCTGGAGGTGGATAGCCTTTTTCATCATGAGTCTTTGGAATTTTCCTGGATCATTGTATTGCTGAGAATAGCTAAGTCATTCACAGTTGATCATCTTAAAATATTGCTGCTACTGTGATAATGGTCTGGTTCTGCTCATTTCACTTTGCATCAGTTCATCTAAATCCAGGTGTCTCTGAAATCATCCTGCTTGTCATTTCTTATAGCACAACAGTATTCCATTACAATCATATACCACAACTTATTCAGTCTTTCCTCAACTGATGGATATCCCCTCAATTTTCAGCTCTGAGCCACCACAAAAAAGCTGCTACAAATATTTTTTGTAAAAATAGTTTTTTTCCCTTTTAAAAAAATCTTTTTTGAATACAGACCTAGTAGTGGTATTGCTGGATCAAAGGGTATGTATGCACAGTTTTATAGCCCTTTGGGCATAGTTCCAAATTATTCTCCAGAATGGTAAGATCAGTTTACAACTCCACCAACAGTGCATTAGTGTCCCTATTTTCTCATATCTTCTTCAACATTTATCATTTTCCTTTTCTGCCCTATTAGCCAATCTGATAGATGTGAGGCAGTACTTCAGAGTTGTTTTAATTTGCATTTAGGGCATTTTTTTCATATGACTATATGTTTTTGATTTCATTTGAAAACTGCCTGTTCATATCCTTCGACCACTTATCCAATTGGAAAATGACTTATATTCTTATAAATTTGATTCAGTTCTCCACATATTTGAGAAACGAGACCTTTATCAGAAACATTGGCTGTAAAAATTGTTCCCTAGATTTCTGCTTTCCTTCTAATCTTGGTTGCAATGGTTTTGTGCAAAACTTCTAAAATTTAATATAATCAAAATTATTCATTTTACATCTAGTAATGCTTTCCATCTCATTTGGTCACATATTCTTCGCTTCTCCATAAATATGACAGGTAAACTATTCCTTGCTCTCCTAATTCGTATATGGAATCACTCTTCACGTCTGAATTATATCTTATCTTCTTACCAAGATTTCTTTAAACTTGTTTTACCTTCTACTGCTTATCTTTGCTCTAAAGAAAAAACATTTATTAAACACTTATTACATGACAAGTACTGTGTTATGACGCAATACTGCTTTTAATTTCTAATCATCCTCCTCCGAAAGATTTTACAAATGAGTTGACATTCTAAAGTGGCATTGCTCTTGGATGTGTTTTTTTTCTTGATAGGTTAAGACAAGTACTTGTCAAGATGCTTTGGGGAATCTTTTTGCATCCTTGTTATGGTAATTGTTCTACATTGGTTAAAACTTCCATATGAAATTATTATAGTCAATATCAGTGTCCTTTTTTCTATTCCTAGCCTATTTTCATCAATAACTTGGTTATACAGGTCAGTTGTATTCATATTTTTCTCATTTTTAATCTTCTAGTCATGTATTAACTTTTATCTTCGCTGTTAATAGCTTGGTGATCTGACTACACACAGATGACTGATACAGGAATGACACCAAGAGGAGTGACAAATTGTTGTGTATTAAAATAGAATCAATTTCACTTTTGTGCTGTTGTTAAGTGCTCATCACATATAGCACATTTGGATTCTTTTCTCAAAGAAAATATTCATGATTTACACAAGTGTGAGGCTTCTGTGTAGTGTACAGGTCTTTGACCTCTCTTACTGCATTTTTTCTGATTCATATTTCCAACAAATTCTCACCATCACAGTGATGGAATACTATTGTGTTATAAGAAATGACAAGCAGGATGCTTTCAGAAAAATCTGGACTTAGATGAATTGATAGAAAGCGAAGTAAGCAGAACCACGAGAGCATTGTACACAGTAACAGAAAGACTGTTCGATGATCAGTTGTGAATGATTCAGCAATTCTCAGCAATACATTGACCTAAGTCTAAGACAATTCCAAAGGACTTTGACTGAAAAATGCTACCCACCTTCATACTGATGGGAGTATGAAGCATACTTTTAAAACTTTCTTTCTTGGGGGGGGTGGGGGTGGAGCCAAGATGGTGAAGTAAATGCAGTGACTTGACTTAACTCTCCCCTGACCCCCTCCAAATACCTTTCAGAAATGACTCTAAACCAATTCTAGAGCAGCAGAACCCACAAAAAGACAGAGTGAAACAGATTTCCAGCCCAAGAAAACCTGGAAGGCTGACAGGAAAGGCCTGCTGCACCAGTGTGAGAGAGGAGCCAGTCCAGTGCAGGCCGTGCCAGGGCAGACCGGGCCCCAGCAAACTTGGAGCAGGCCTCAGGGCAACTGAATCACTGGCAGCAGGGGTGGTTTTCAGACTTCTCAGCCCACAGACACCAAAGATAACTCAGAAGGTCAGTAGGATAGGTCTTTGGAACCTGGGTGAGAGAGGAGCGTAGTCCAGCACAGGCTGTGCCAACACAGCCCCAGCCCCAGCCCCAGCCCCAGCAGACCAAGAGCAGGCCTTGGGAGTGACTGAATCAGCAGGGGCAGCAGCAGCAGCTGCTTCCAGAGCTCTCAGCCCACAGACAGTAAGGGAACAACTGGTGAGAAGGAGATTACAGGGGTCTCTTTGCTAGCACTGAGGCAGGATGCTTTTGCTTTGTTCATACTTGGATCAGGGTTCCAGTCATAGATGGCAGTCTTGGGGTGAGGAGGAGCACTAGTATAGCAGAGCTTGCAGCAGCAGTGGAATGGGGATCCTCCTCACAGTTTCAGGGCAGAAAAGAGTGCTTGTGGTCACTCACAGACCAGAACACCGGTCAGAAGAGGAGTAAACACCTCTCTTTAGATCACACCATCTTGGAAGAACTGAAAACTTACACATCCCTAGAAGTATCTCTGAAAACAGCTGCACAAAACCCCTGAAGCTTGGGACAGTTTGCCCTTTACCCTGGAAGAAGAGCCCTACTTTAACAAGGAGTTAAAAGTCAACTAACAGGCTGGAAAAATGAGCAAACAACAGAAAGAAATTCTGACCATGCAAAGGTACTATGGTGACAAGGAAGATCAAAACACACACTCAGAGGAAGAAAACAAAGCCAAAGCTCCTGCATCCAAAGACTCCAAGAAAAATGTGAATCAGTCTCAGGCCATGGAAGAGCTCAAAAAAGATTCTGAAAATCAAATAAGTGAAGCACAGGAAAAACTGGGAAGAGAAATGAGAGTGATGCTAGAAAATCATGAAAAATGAGTCAATAGTTTGGTAAAGGAGACACCAAAAAATACTGAAGAAAATAACACCTTAAAAAACAGATGAAGCCAAATGGTAAAAGAGGTCCAAAAAGCCAATAAGGAAAAGAATGCCTTAAAAAGCAGAACTGGCCAAATGGGGTCCAAAAGCTCACTGAAGAAAATAATTCCTTAAAAATTAGAATGGAACAAATGCAAACTAATGACTATATAAGAAATCATAAAACAAAACCAAAAGAATGAAAAACAGGAGACAATGCAAAATATCTCATTGGAAAAACAACTGACCAGGAAAATAAATTCAGGAGAGAGAATTTAAAAATTATTGGACCACCTGAAAGCCATGATCAAAAAAAGAGCCTTTCTTTCTTTCTTTCTTTCAGGAAATTATCAAGGAAAACTTCCCTCATATTCTAGAACCAGACGGTAAAATAGAAATTGAAAGAATCTACCGATCATCTCCTGAAAGAGATCCCAAAATGAAAACTCCCAGGAATATTATAGCCAAATTCCAGAGTTCCCAGGTTAAGGAGAAAATACTGCAAGCAGCCAGAAAGAAACAATTCAAGTATTGTGGAGCCACAATCAGGATAACACAAGATTTAGCAGCTTCTACATTAAGGGACTGCAGGGCATGGAATATAATATTCCAGAGAGCAAAGGAGATAGGATTACAACCAAGAATCACCTACCCAGCAAAACTGAGTATAATCTATGAGGGGGGGAAAATGGACATTTAATGAGATAGAGGAATTTCATGTGAGAAAAGACCAGAGCCAAATAGAAAATTTGACTTTCAAATACAAGACTCAAGAGAAGCATGAAAAGGTAAACAGGAAAGAGAAATCATAAGGAACTTAATAAACCGTTTACATGCCTACATGGAAAGATGATATTTGTAACTCATAAGACCCTTCTCATTATTAGGGTAGTCAGGAGTACCCTATGAGGGGTATGAGTTCAATATGAAGGGATGATGTCTAACAAATAAAATTAAGGAGAGAGGAATGTACTGGGAGAAAGAGAAAGGGAGAGGTAGAGTGGAGTAAATCATCTCACATAAAAGAGGCAAGAAAAAGCTTTTACAGTGGAGAGGAAGAGTTAGGAGATAAGAGGGAGTGAGTGGACTTTACTCTCATCAGAACTAGCTCAAAAAGGGAATAACATACACACTCAATTGGGTACAGAAATCTATCTTACCCTACACAAAAGTAGGGGGAAGGGGACAAGAGAAGGGGTGTAGTGATAGGCAGATTGGGGGAAGGGGTAGTCAGAAGCAAAACACTCTTGAGGAGGGACAGGGTGAAAGGAGATACAGAACACAGAATAAGCAGGGGAAGGGGGGATAGGATGGAGGGAAATAGAGTTAGTTTTTCACAACATGACTATTATGGAAGTGTTTTGTATAATTACACATGTATAACATAAATTGAATTGTTTGCCTTCTCAATGAGGGAGGGTGGGAAGGGAAGGAGAGAATTTGGAACTCAAAGTTTTAAAAATGAATGTTAAAATTGTTTTTACATGTAATTGGGGAAAAATAAAATACAAAATAAAAATTTTTTAAAAATCTTTTTCTTTTTTGGTCTGTTTTCTCTCGTAACATGACTAATGTAGAAATATGTTTTGTATGACTGCACATGTATAACCTATATCAAACTGCTTGCCATCTGGGGTGGAGGGGAAAGGAGACGGAGAGAATTTGGAACTCAAATAAAAAACAAATGTTAAAAATTTTTACATGTAATTTAAAAATTTTAAAAAAGTACTGCAAAAAAATTCTCATCATTCTGATTTATGTCTACTGTGCACTGAATTAACTATGACATATAAAAAGTTCGAGAGACATAGTTTCTGGGTAACTAATAATTTTATTAACCACAGTAGCAGATAATTCATAGAACCCATTCAAAGCTGATATGCCCTCAGAAGAGTGGCTGTTACTGAGGTTGGCAATTAACCTGATTGGTTAACAAGTAATGAGAGAATGGATATTACAATGAGAAGTGGATCTATTCTAATGAGGGGCAGGGGGACCTTACTGATTATGTCACTCATGGACAAAGAAAGACTATCTCAAGCCAGACCACCCCCGGCCTTGGGCAATCTAGTTTGCCTGAATGGAACACAACGGAAAAAAATTCACCTTAGACTAAATTCTTTTGTAAAGTTCTCTAGTTGGGTGGAGTCTCCCATACAGGATCAAAAGGCATATACCCCAGGGATTTGGGTAATTTTATTCATCAACAATGTCCTTCAGAGACTGAAAGACCCACAGGTTTATGAAAAAATCCTGGTCTTAATTCAATAATTGATTATTAATATAAAAAAGAAATCAGTAGATGTTGACTTAATTAGGAAGATCCAAGTGAACCTTTACAGAGTTCTTTACAGAAATTTATCTATCTCTTCATCCTCTGCAACAGGTGTTGTTTAATATTCTGCAATTTAATATTTAATATTCTGCAATTATTTTTTCATAGTGGTCTTTTTGCAGATACTTAGTATAAATATTAATGAGCAAATGTCCTACAAAATTATGCTCTGTGGTTTTTTTGTGCACAATAAGAGAAACTTCAGTAATCAATATGGTATTATAGAAAAAGTACTGGCGAAAGAGTCAAAGGATGAGAACTCAAACTCTGCCACAGATCCTACATGGATGACCTTGGACACATTACTTAACTTCTTTGACCTCAGTTTTCTCATCTGCAAAGTGGAAGGATTAGACTATATCTCTGAATTACCTTTCAGTTTTATGTCATCATGAACTGATCTTTTTTCGTCTAAGAAAGAACCTGTCATTCGTTCCTTTAGCTATGCCATTCTTTTTTCTGGTTTCATTTATAGCATGAATTTCAAGACTGATATGACCTTACTTCCTCCTTTATTTTTTTTATACACACACACACACACACACACACACACGTATACATGTATATAAAAACATTACTGTACCTATCCATCAACAATGTAATCACTTTTTTTTTAAAGGCAGTTGGGGTTAAGTGACTTGCCCAGGGTCACACAGCTAGTAAGTGTCAAGTGTCTGGTCTGGGGCTGCATTTGAACTCAGGTCCTCCTGACTTCAGGGCCGGTGCTCTATCCACTGCACCACCTAGCTGCCCAACAATATAATTACTGAATGCAATGACTGCTCAACAAAGTGTTCATTACTGCTACTTAACTCCTTAGCAGAATCATATTTTTAGTCATTCTTTTATAACATGAGAAACATGCCATGCATACTTTAAAAATTGCTTAGGAAAAATAAATAATATCATATTCCCAAAAGTCCTATTTAAAAATGTATTATCAAATTATGTAGAATATTAAGACTTATTTGGAGTTCCTTGCCTTTTGACATAGAATATGGTTATGCTGCTTGATTTTTTTTTTTGAAAAATAACTTTAATGAACTGAGACACAGAAAGTTCTCAATAAGTATTTGAATGATGACAATGAATATTTATTAAAAGTAGCTAATATCTACCACAGGAAAGAATAATTAGCAAATGCATTTAATTGCTAGGTTGTTTTTATTTCCAGAAAAAGTTTTATTATTCAAACCCCTTCAAACAACCTGAAACTACTCTCTCCAAGGTACCTCTGCCCATTGTTAAATCTGCCCTTAATTGTTAAATCCAATGTTTTTTCCCTCAGTCTTCATCCCTCTAAACCTCTTTTTATCAAGTGACACTTTGGACCATACCTTCATCTAGATGCTTTCTCTCCCCTGGGTTTTTGTGACACTACTCTCTCTTGGTTTTCCATCTACCTCTCTAGACACTTCTTTGTAGTCTCTATATCCTGTCCTTTTCTGTGGTTGTTCCCCAAAGTTCTGATCTATATATATGTATGTATGTATGTATGTGTGTGTGTGTGTGTGTGTGTATACACATACACATACATACATGCAATATCCATCCTTTCTTTTTCCTTCATTGAAATTTAAGCTCCCTGCAAACAGGGATTGTTTCATTCACTTCATTTGTATCCTCAATATCTAGCATAGTAGTAGCTGTTTAAGAAATGCTGATTGATTGATATAATTCCTTTTACACATTCTATGTTCCAGCCAAATCCACTTACTTGCTTTTTCCTATATGGGACAAGTCATCTCCTGTCTTCAATCCTTTGTACAGACTGTCTCCCTGTTCTGGAATACAGTGTCTCCTCATTCTACGTGAGCCTCCTACAAGGCTTGGCTCAGGTCTAACTCCTATATAAAGTCTTTCCTGATCCCCCTAATTCTTAGTATCCTCCCCCTTAAATTACTTCCCATTTACTTTGTATGTATTTTGTACTGATTATTAGTGTGGCTGTTTCTTCCCATCAGTAGAATGTCAAGCTCTTGAGGGTAGGGACTGTTTCATGTTTGTCTCTGTATCCCTAGCACCTAGCACAATCGCTGGACATGATTAATAAAAGTTTGCTCAATCAATGATTCAACAAGCATTTATTGATTACTTTCTACTAAGTCCTGTAGACTAAGGATACAAAGACAAAGATGAAACACTCATATTCTACTGGGGGAAACAACTGTCTAAGTCTAAGTCTAAACAAGACAATGTGAGGGTGGGAAAAAGGCGCCAGTAATGGGGGAAATCATCAAACTCAGATGGAAGGTGGCACTTAAGCTGAACTTTGAAGGAAGCCAGGAATTACAAGAGAAGGAGTTGATGAAAGAACCAACGAATAAATATGCTCTGGTTGGAATTGAGAGCATGCGAAAGTGTTTGGTAAACCTAGCCTTCTGGTGTGAAACACAAAAGTTACAAAGTTCAAATACATTTTTTAAATCTAAATATAATTTCCTGTGGATATATGTGATCAATGTGGATGCCTTTTAAAAAACCATTCATCTTGAAAATGGAAGTGCAACTAGAAATATATTTTATGAACTTGATATTTGTTCTCTTACACTGTGGAATTGTAACTGTGTATGTGAATAAGTAATTTCAAATAATTTATTTTTGATTTCTTAAAATTTGGAAATTTAACAGCAATAACAAAAGGGAAATGAAGTCTTATAAATTCTCATACTGGAATAATTTTAAATTCATTTAGTATATACTTACAGCTTTTAATTCCATATTACCACCCACGTGAAATTCAATGGTTTTGCCCATAATGAATACACCTTCATTTCCACGGACAATGGCACGTCCATCAACTTTTATATTTAAATCACTTGTAGCATTACTGGTAATCTGAAAGAAAAAAAAACCACCAAAGAAATGTGTTAAAATATGGTTTATAAATCTGTGTAAGAATTATTACCATAAATAGTCACCCTATGTTTGTGAGATATTAATTTTTAATTCAAAAGGAAGAATTTCCCTGGGAATTTTGTAAGGTAGATATTATGATGTCTATTTTGAAGATGAGGAACTGAGTGACAGAGAGATTAAGAGACTTACCAAAGGAAATATATCTCAGTATTCTTCTCTTTACATTAAACTATATATCCTTGTACAATACTAAATTACATAAAACCATACTTTCATTTTAAAGAACTGGATAATAACTCCACCACTGTTACTCATATAAAAAGCAAAAATAAAATCCATACCCTTTCAGTAGATGCTTTTTGTACATTTAAGCTCTTTACTCCACTTGGCAAATGAAATTCATGGGTTTCATAGTCTGTACTGAATAAAATATTTTGAGTCCTTGGGTCAAAAAACTGCATGCCAATGTCACTTGTAATAGAAGTTTTGTTCTTTTCTATACTGAGTTTCGTTGTTCCTTGCTGAAAAACAATCTTTAGAAACATACTTTATGGTGAATATAGTTTCAAAACATATCATAAACAAAATCCATGGAATTATATTAAAAACATCCCTAAAAAAACTAGAGAGATTCTCTGCAGCCCTAATTTTGCACTATATGGAAAAGAAGCTGCTATAAAAGGATATCTTGTGTATTTGCATAATGGGTAAAGGAGTAGGGAACGGCTACTCCTAGAGACACAAAACAAATAGTTCACGGCTCTTCAGCATTAGGGTGCTGAGAGATATCTGTACAGGTACCTAATGGTACCTGGAAACTTTGCAAAGGAGAAAGATCATGTGATAATAAATACTTGGAAATAAACTATGTCAGGAAGCATCCTTGAGCAATGTAAGTTTTCTGGACTGAGAAGGTACATAATAGCCACCTTCACCTGAAGTAGAGGATGAGTACAATGCATATTCTTAATATTTTAGTACTGAAACTCCCCAGGGGAAAAATAATCATATATTGTCAGAGAATAAAGTATGGAATTTAAAGAAAACATCATGTTTCCCTATTAAGGTTAGATTTTCTAGTAAAAATAAAATGTTTATGGATTTTCTATAGAGAAAAATTTTGGCTTCCAACACTATTCCTAAAAAACTCTACAAATCATAGAGTTGGAAGAGACTAAAGAATTCATATGGTTTAATGCTCACTCCATGTTTAGTAATAAAAATGAGCATGCATTTTTAAATAAATAACTTATCTCTAACATCCCACTCCCATTTTTGCTTTAATTAGTATGATAACTTACCGGTTGGTTATTGCCAGTGATAACCAAATTTTCATTACGTCTGCCTCCTACTGTGCTCTTATAAAGAGGATGTATAACTCCCATATCAGATACTTGTTTAAATCGCAGCAGACCACTCTCATGGAATTCCATACTGTCACAGCCATTGGGTCCAATACGGATCACAGCCCAGATAACAAGTGTTATCTAAAAAAGTAAGATAAACTATTACATTCAGCATAACATCAGACATAACTAAAAGGAAAAAAGCCACAAATCTCCCCAAATAAAAAAAAGAAATAAGTGCTTTCTAAAAGAAATGGGGCACAAATGTTATAATCATAGAAATGGCATACTATTTATAAAAGACTTTTAAAGAATGTGATTTAAATAATAAATATGAAATAAATTTGTAAAAACATACGAAGTACTGGGAAACAAAGAAATCAATATACACATTAAATATAACTAGGAAAGGAAAAAGGTATGCCTAAATACTAAGTTGAATGAGCAGAGAATGGTAAGGGGTATAATAGGTAGAAATGATAGTATGTACAACATTTTGTACCACTAGTTTCTCACTTCTCTATGGAGAGGAGGATGTGTTTCATTATTTGCCTTCTGGAACCAATATTGTTCAGTGTATTTGAAGTGAGTTCAGCTGCCTTTTTATATTGTTTACACCTTTACATTGGTCATTATGTATACTGGTCTCTTGGTGGTTCTTTCTTTTCTTTGCGTAAGTTCGTACAAGTATTTCCAAATTTCTTGCGTTGTTCATATTCATTGTTTCTTATGGCATAATAATGTTCCATTACATTTATCTCTTCTTCTTAAGTAATTTCCCAATACTAACTCATCACAGAATAAACAGAAGATGGTGTGGAAGGAGTACTGCATTGGGCGCTGGAAAATATTCTTGGGAAGCAGCACAGTCAATAGAAAGCGCACTGGATTTGGAAATAGAGGATGTCGGTCCAAAACCCAGCTCCGCTTCCTACCTAAAAGACTAACTAGTCTTTTAACCTCTTTTGAATTTAGCTTCCTTATCTATAAAATGGAGTTGGGCTAAAGGACCTAATGAATACCCTTCTACTTCTGACTCTATGACCCTAAGACCTGAGTTCAAATTCCAACTATTTCACACAATTTACTAGCCCTGTGACACCAGGCAAGTCACCCAATCTCCCTCAGCCTTATTTGTCTTTTAAGAAATGAAGGAAGCAGTTCAGATGACCCCAAGACTGAAAAATCAGAGGAACAAATGAATACTTTATGCTAATCATGGACAACATAAAGAAAACTTTAAACATTCTGTATGTTTTACTCACAATTAAATTGATGACAGCCAAGATAAAAAGGAGAACAATCACACAGATGGCTAAATTGCCCTTTCTTCCTCTGAGGCCAGTTTTATGGAGCCGATCTTCATCAATTGGAATATAGCCAGCTTTAAAGTTACTGTTATGCTCTTTATTAACATTTCTTCGCTCAACAGCCTTCTCCCGCATAGACTTCTTTACAGGACCATTAGAACTTTGCTAGACAATGTAGAATACCACCAAGTTAATAAGCATACAAATTCATGCTCAAAGTAATAAAAGTTGACCTACCAATTGGAATTTTCACTAGTAATGAAAAAATAGATTTTGTATAACTTGCATCTATAGCAGCCAGCTACTCTATTTTATTAATTAATATAGAGTAGAAGGTTCACTTCCATAATTTGCTATATTATGCCCACTTAACCCTGATTGTCTCACGCAAATAAATAAATAAGTAAATAAATAAAAAAGGTCTATGGTCATATAATGCTGCGGGTAAAACCTAGTCTGCCGTTGAACTGCAGGGAACTGTGAGCTGATATAAAAGCTTTGGATGACCATGTGACACAACGGGATTTGAGTTGAGCCCTAAGAATGAGTAGTATTTGGGAAGTGTATGGAAGAGAGTAATGTGTGAAAAGACAGGAAAGGTGGGAGGGGCCAAGTTCTTTAAATACCAAACACAGGAGTTTATAGTTGGTCCTAGAGTAATAGGGGGTTGTTAAGAGTTTATATTGAGTGTGGGGGGAGGAAGGTTATATGGTCATGCCTGTGTTTTAGGTAAATTATTTTGATGTTTATATGAGGCATGAACTTAAATAGGGAGAGGTTTGAGGTAGGGAGATTGGTGAGAAATGCTAAGGGCCTGAACTAGGGTGGTGACTGCATGAGTAGAGGAAGGGGGCTTATTTGAGTGATGTCATGGACACAGAAATGTTTAGGGAGAAGATTTGGCAAATGATTGGATGCATGGGGTAGGAATGGAGAGTTGAGGAAGACGGAGGTTGTGAACCTGGGTGACTGGAAAGAGGGAGGTGTCAGTAACAGGAAAATTTGTACAGTGATTACCTCTTCTTCCTGGTACATGAATGGGCAAATCAGAGATAAGATGATAGCTCTACTCTCTCACTCTTCTAAGATGTTCTGGGAAGTGGCCCCAGGTAACTGGAATAACCATCCTGTGTGGGGGCTGAAAAATAATTGATGAGTGGGGTACTCCCTGAGCTCTGAACCCAGGAAGGAGTATGTAAATAGGAGGTATTCTGTGTTAGCACCAGAAAAGAAAGGGCATGACAACAAGTTAAGATGATCCAAGATGGGGCTGGAAGAAGAGTCTTACTCGTAAAGTACAAGGTCTAAGGCTGTGGAGCCAGTGTGCAAAATGGGGTGTAAGTAAACAGACACTCTGGTCTGAAGGTGCCTTTGGGCTATAAAAACATTTGGTTAAGACAGAGACTCAAGAGTGTCCTTGCCTGTGGGCTGCATTAGAGAACTGATCCACCAGAGAAATAAATGAGGACCATCTGCTCGAGGTTAATGAGAAACCTAGAAAACGAACAGAACAGAGAAAGGGACATATGATACCTCCCCCTGCTGGGAGCTGAGAAAAATGTGAAAGCACGGCAAAATGAAATACCAATCAGTGCTATCTGCTTAGAGTTCCTGGAAAAAGAGCAAGGCTGTGCAGATAGATAAAAGGAGCTGATAAGGTGCCTCTAGCTAGAGCCCTACTAAGGGTAACGCTGAATGTCACTGAGACTGTACTCTGTGTGTGTGTGTGTGTAGAGGGCTGCTCACTGATGGGTATTATAATTATTGGTTCTGATCCAAGTCCCATCTATTTCTCTTAACTTATGATGAAATTTGGGCCTTGAGACCTTGAGTGTTTGTAAGAGAAAGTGGTGGAAGTTACTACATCATTTGGGTGGAAATAATTAACTACAAAAGTGAGAAATCACCTATAGTAGGCTTGAGGCTGTCATATTTTAAGGGAGCCTCTAATACAAATTAACTCGGAAAAAAAAAAGAAGTATCCCAAAGAAGCTACAAGACGATCTCTTGCGAGTTCAAATTTTAAAAAGACATTTACAAAAGATGAAAACAAAAACATATAACCAAGGATGAATAAAAGTGGCCTAGAAATAGTGTCCAAAAAGCTAAAGCCCAGAACAACTGAAGTTTGTGAGGGAAAAAAAGGTTAATAGCAAATTAAAAAGCTTACTGACCAAGTCTTAGTATATATTTTGGTTTAAAAAAAAAGTTTATTTTCTCCTTCCCTCACTCTTAATACATGGACTTGTATACATGTGCCTGTATGATACATTACCTTTTATAAATAAAAGGATCAGTGTGAGAGAAACTAATCAGCTAAATCCTAGATAGTTGCTTAAAAGATCTGGAGTAAGTGATTTGTCCAGAGTCATAAGGCTAATAAATGTCAGAGGCAAAATATGTAGCCAAGTTTTATTGGATTCTTGCTGAATATAACCTCCTTGAGCACTTGACCTGCTCCCATTTTTCTATCTGTATCCCTAGCACCTAGCACAGTGCCTGGCACACTATAGGTACTTAATGGATACTTGCTGAATTGAAACATAAAATCCTCTGTCTTTAAAGTTCTATAAACTCAGGCTTCTTCCCACTTTTCCAGGCTTCTCATACCTTACTCCCTTCCATATATTCTGTGATCCAATGATTTGGTTTCCTTGCTTTTCCTTGAACATGATATTTCACTTCTGGACTCCAAGCATTTTCTAGGTCTATTTGACATGCCTGGAACTCTCTCCCTTCTCATGTCCAGACACTCGGGTTCCTTCAAGTTCAAGCTAAAATCTCATTTTTTCAAGACCTTTCCCAGTCCTTTTACTGCCTTCCCTCTGAGAATTCCTGGATCTAAGACCAACAAAGGAGCCCTTCTAAGGAGCCTACTCTACCACAATGCCACTCACTTATGTGTACTTAAATGACTATGATAGTGATTTAAAGTTGGTGACAGAACTAAGAACAAGAGAAACTGAATGTTCAAATGAAATCCAGGCTTCCCAGTATAAGGAAAAAGATTTCTAAAGAAAACAGAAAGCAAATTGAGGGAGCTCTTTGAGAGGAGATGACCAAGTTAGATTTGCTGTTCTCGAGGACTCAAGAGATTAGGGGAGCTCAGGGAAAGGCCGGCTTACACTGGAGAAAGAAGTAGAGTGGAACAAGAAGCAGTGGATGAACATTTTGGCTAGCTAAGAAGAACCCATATCAGAAACATATTGGGCTAGGGTAACTAGACAGAGTCATCAAGAATGAGGGGATCCTTAAGTAAGACACTTCCAAAGTTAAGTCACTGGACTTTAAATCTTTTCTGTTTATAAAGACTGTTTATAAAGATAATTGTTTATAAAGGTACACCAGGACTTTTAAAAATGCTCATGTTTTTAGTAGTTTTTGTTACATTCAAAAAAAAAAAAAGAAACAAGAGCAATTTACTGTTGAGCAGGAGAAAAAATGAGGGCTATTCTTGCAGTTGTAACCACAAGAGGAAGTACCAAGGCTTAGGTAGTATCAGTAAAGAGAACCTGGCATTTCATAACACACTTTCTATTATGTCTAAGAAAAATAGCATGGAAATTTAAGATCAGGCAGGAAAGCAGATAATAAAAGAGTCACAGTATGTTTTCTGAGATAACAAAAGTGGATGCCTATTGATTAGAGAATGTTGAATAAATTGTGGTATATGAATATAACGAAATATAAGAAACAGCAAACATAAGGTATTTAGAAACATACAAAAGATTTCTATGAACCAATGTAGACTGTAAAGGACAAAATCAGGAATACATATATATGTATATATATATGTGCGTGTGTGTGTGTGTGTGTGTATGCACAAAATGATATTGTTGTTAACAATTAAATTAAAAGAACACTAAAACAAAGCCAAATACTGAGCAACTGCAATGATCATCTTGGCCCCAGAGAACAGATGATAAAGTGAATCTCCCTCTTTTCAGTGGAGAAATGGGGGACTCCAGGTGTGAACCATTACATATGTGATCAAACACGGTCATTATATCAGTTAACTTTGCTTAAGTTTTTATTTTACTTATTTTTTTGGTTATAAAGGTCACGTTCATTGGGTATCACTTCAGTTCACTGTGAGTTTCCCCCAAGAATTTGTCCTAGGTTCTCTTCTCTATAGGCATCTTAAACTCAATTAAGTCCATAACTGAACTCATTAGCTTTTCCCTCAAACTTACCCTATTACAATCAAGGGTACTGCCATCCTGTTGATTCTATCTTCAGAGCATCTTCTGCATAAATTCCTTTATTCTTGTGATACTACCACCATATCACCTCAAACCTGGACTCTTGCAAAAGCCTGCTGGTTGGCCTTCTTGTCCCAAGTCTCCCCACTACAATACATTCTCTACTCAGCTGTCACCCTCCTATTCAACAATCTCTACTGGCTCCCTATTATTTCTAGGATCAAATACAAAATCTTCCGTCTTTAAAGTCCTTCATAACCTGACCTCTTCCTATATTTTCCAAGCTTCTTTATATGCTATTCTTCTCCACATCTTCCGTGGTCCAGTGATACTGGCCTCCTTGCTCTTCCTTGAATATGATCCTTCACCTCTGCATTCTGAGCATTTTCTCTATTTCCACGTCTGGAACTCTCTCCCTTCTCATCTTAACTTCTTAGCTTCCTTCAAATTTCACCTAAAGTCTCAACTTTGCAAGTCCTCCTTAACCTTATTGCCTTCCCTTTGGGGTAATCTCTATAATTTATTTCTTATCTATCACTTTTGGAAATTGTTGTTAGAATGTCATCTTCATTAGACTGTGAGCTCTTAGAGGGCAGAGACTATTTTTCTTTGCATTCTTTGTATCACCAGCACGTAGCAAAATGCCTTACATACAGAGGGCACTTAATAAATGCTCGTTGACTGACTGGTAGGTAAGTATAGCTAGAAAAGACTAAAGAAAAAAAAAAGCTTCAAGATGAGACTTGAAGGAAGCCAGGAGACGGAGAGAGTTCTAGACATGTCGAACAGACATAGAAAATGCTTGGAGTTCAGAGGTGAAGTAGCATGTTCAAGGAAGAGCAAGGAGGCCAGTATCACTGGATCACAGAACATGTGGAGAAGAATATGTGGAGAGGAGTAAGGTAAAAGAAGCTTAGAAAGGTAGGAAGAGGTCAAGTTATAAAAGACTTTGAACACACCAACAGAGGATTTTATATTTGATCCAGGAAGTAACAGGGAGCCACTGGAGTTTACGGATTAAGACAGTGAGAACTGAGTGGAGAATGGACCCTAGTGAGGATTCTTGGGGCTGGAAGACTCACCAGTAGGCTATTCCAAGAGTCTATGTGGGAGGTGATGAGGGCTTGCACCAGCATGGTGGAAGTGTCAGAGAAGAAAAGGGCATACACAAGAGATGTTCTGAAGAGAGGATCAACAGAACTGGTCAACAGATTGGATATGGGAGAGGAGAGAGAATAACTCCTTATTCTCTTAAGAATGACACTTTGGTTGTGAGTCTAGGTGACTGGGAAGATGGTGGTATCCTTTTTTTTTTTTTTTTGTCAATTGAAAGAATTCATATTGCCTGTCCATATGACACAAACTTCAAGACAGATAGTAATTAAAATGAACAATTCTATTGGCAAACAACAAAATACGCAAGCAATCGAGAGAAATATTGTCAAATATAAAGGGAAAAAAATTGAAATAACATAAGACTATTCTGTACCCACCAGAAACAGCATGAGGGAATGGAATGTGTTTTGAAGAGCAAAAGAGCTCAACTTAAAGCCCAAAATGACATACTCTGTAAATGTGAGATTCATCATTAATGAAAAAAGATGGATTTTCTTTTATTATTATATTTATTTTTAGTTTTCAACATTCACTTCTGTAAGATTTTGAGTTCCAAATTTTTTCCCCTTCCCTCTCCTCCCCACTCCCCAGGACAATCTGATACAGGCTGAAGATGGAGGTATCCTCAACAGTAATAGAAAAGTTAGGAAGAGAGGAAGGTTTGGTTTGAGGGAAAAGATAATGATTTCAGTCATGGACTCGCTGAGTTTAAGATGTCAATGGGACATCCAGTTTGAGATGTCAAAAAGGCAGCCGAAGATATGAAACTGCAGGTCAGCAGAGAAGTTAGGGCTTGACAAACAAATCGAAGAATCATCTGCTCAGAGATAATAATTGAATACATGGGAGCTCATGAGATCACCAAGTGAAATGGTATAGGAGTACTTAATTTTTTAATGAACAGAGTTAAAAATTAGCCATTGAACTACTTAGTGGTTTTAATATGAAATGGGATTAACGATCAGAGGTTTCACATTTTTCAACAATACTAAACATGACTACATTTTTCTGTAGTAATCACATTTTTTTAAAGAAAAAAAGAGTGGGAGAGGCTTTAAGTTCCTTTGCTGATTATTTTTGCAGACCCATGAAGAAAAATAATAGGTTAATAATATATGCACTAATATATTGATATATCTTCTTGAGAGGATTTTTGAAAAAGAGTTTAAACTACATATGAGGAGATATATGATGCCTTTATTTCTAGCCCAGTAGGATCCCCTTATGGGCTGGGATTAAGTCTCTGAAACCTGAGGAGGAGGGAGGGTGGAGACTGGAATGACAGGACCGGGTGGGGAGGCAGGCTGACATCCCGCGAACAGCTGACGGTGCTGGAGCCGAGGATGAAGGGCAGTGTCCTGCAGCAGGGTCTCTATATTTACAGGCAACTTTTACCTGCTTCCCTTCAGTAAAAGGCCCCCCCTCCCCCGCCCCGCCGCCTAGGCCCCGGGGCCGGCCCGCTCCCTCCCTCTCTCCCCGAGGCCTCGCGGCTCAACTCCGAGCCCCCCCCGCAGAGCTGACGGCTGGGCCCCCGGGGGGCCGAGGCTAGCTCTGCCCAAGACCCCGGGGGAGGCGCGGCAGGTCCTGGGGGGAAGAAGCGGCGTCCCGACCCCCTTCCCTCCCGAGGAAATGAAGCCGCGCATACCCCTCCCCGTCCCGGGCACCAACTGCGGGGCAAGGCCGCCTCCACGCGCCCGTTCTCACAGGACTGACCTGCTCCGCTGCTGCAGCAGTCGCCGCCGTCGCCGCCATGTTCCCGCTCCCACTCCCCCGGCCGCCTCCGCCGCCCGCCCGCCCGAGGCAGCGCCTTCAGCCCCCGCCCGTCCCCCGCTTCGCGCCCCTGCGCCTGCGCCTGCGCCTGCGCCCGCGCCCGCGCCCGTGCCCGCGCGTCGGTGGCGGGAGCGCGAGCAGCGCGTGCGCGCAGACGCCCCCTCCCCCCCCCCCCCCCTCCCGGCTGCGCCAGGGCTGTGGCGGCTGGGACCAGCGGCTCGGAGAAGGCCTCGCCCCGGCCCCTCGGCCGACCCACGACCCCACAGTCAGACCCTTGCCCGAGGCCTCGTCCTGCTCCCCACCCTTGCGCCGGGCGTCTCTTGAGCGACCACTCCGGCCGTCCCCTCACCCCTCCATGCCCGGGGTGGCCTGTGTAGTGAGGCTGAGGGGCTCCAAGGAGGCCCCAGAGAGATACTAAGCCCACAAAGGTGGTTGAACTCCTTCAGAACAGACGCAAAATAGACTGGATCCTATGGGCTGGTTATGGGGGCAGCGACGCTGTCAGACCCCCGGGCATATGTGGACCACCTTCATCAGCCTCAGGGTGGAAAGGTCCTTAGAGATAACCTAGTTCCATCTCCCCTCACCAGTTTTACTTTGAGGATGCTGAGCCACTGGTCACAGGGCTAGTTAGTGCAAGTGCCTAGAACAAGAACCTCGTGGCTCGTAAAAAAAAAAAAAATGATACCTTTTGTGTTTATATCACCTTTGTTTCCAAATATATTACCCCTCCCTAACCCGGATACCCATACCGTGTGACGGATTTAGAAAGAAAAAATAAAGTCAGGAAAAACTAACCGATATTTCAACCAAATCTGACTTAGGATGCAATATTCCATACACATAGCCCACCCTCCCCTTTCTCTTCGCCTTGCAAATAAGAGAGGGGTCCTTATTCTCATCTCTTCTTGGATCCAAGCTTGCTTATTGTCATTACACAATGTTCAGTTTAGCTTTTTTAGAGCCTATAATTCCATTCCAGGTCCATAGTTCCTTCTGCTACTGCCATAAAGTGGTCGTCTGTCTCTCAGAGAGAAGCGGAGTACTGGTAGGTGAGAGAAAAACCCTTTTGTGCCTTTCCTGATACGATTCATGAGCCTAGGCTTCTTCCTTACCTTTTCATGGTACAGGGGGGAGGGGTTCGGGAATAAAAGGAGGGTAAATAAGGTAGCTGTGGTAAAATAGAAATACAGTTTACAAATAAATGACTCATAAAGGTATTTACTAATGGATGGTAGGAAGAATTTTGAACTTAAGGGTCGAAGAACATGGATTTGAATCCTGAATCTTCTAATAGCCAGCTGTGAGATCTTGGGCAAGTCACCTAATATCTTGGTGGCTCAGTTTTCTCATGTGAATTGAGGGAGTTTGACTAGATGATCTTTAAAAACTCTTCTAGCTGTACTGTTATCATAGTCTAATGGTCCTCTTTTAAAAAGTGAGATGGGCAGTAACAAATAAGATGCAAAAGTCTGGGAAGACTCAGCTATTTGATCTCAGTACCATGATTAACATCCCTGCAGCCAAAGTATAATTGTTTCTTGTTAGCATCCTCTGCTCCTGGGCAGTAAATGCTCATCAGGAGAGGCCGGAAGGCTAGAGCTCTTTTCCCTAGGATAAGGGTTACTCTTGACTTCTGATTTCTGGTGCTCTTGTCTTGCTTTACCTTGTGCTCTTGGAATCTAAACCATTGTTTTTCTTGACTAGTTGGAGCTGGTTGCCTCTTTCCACTTCTACTTTGATCTCATAGTTTTCAGATCTTTGACTTGTCCCTGATCCTCCAGATACCATAGCTCAACTGCACTTTTGACCTGGTAAATTCTCAGGGACTGACTTGCTCCTGACAATTTCTTAATACCCTGCACTCCATAGCTACTTCCTTGACCTCTGAATTTCAGAGCTCTTTGCTTATTTGTTAACTTTTACTGTAAGGTGGGAATTTCAAGTGACGTGGTGAAAATACTTTTGGACAGCAGGGATCTTATCACAGAATTGTAAAACATCAGAACTGAAAGAGACCTTACCATCTAGACCAATCTCTTCATATTACAGATAAGAAAAGTAAGGTGATGACTTACTCCAAATCATAGAGTGACATGGTAGCGCCAGGACTGGAACCCAGATCTTCTGAGTCCCAAGCCAGTACTCTTTCCAGTGTACCATACAATTTTGGCCCTTAAAGATTACACACTGGGCCTTTTCTTCTTTAGTAACATGAGTGACTGTAAATATCCCATATTTATATGTGCTCAAAGTATACTAGTGCTATGTTAAATTGTTCTATAGAAAAAAATGGTTCACTGCTAGATATTGGGATTATAACATTGGAAGATCTTTAGTAATATGAGCCACTATAACTGTACCATATTTTTATGTGCTAAAATGGTACAGTAATGCTATGTTAGATTGTTCTATAGAAAAAAAATGGTGCACTGCTAGATGTTGGGATTATGGCATCAGAAGATCAATAAACTGAATGTCATCTTTTCTTTCTAACTTCTTTTCTACCAGGATTATGACATCAGAGGTAAAATAGCCAATCATATTCTTTTCATTCTTTCTCTTTCCTTTTGTCAATTGTGTATACCAGTGGTGTCAAATACAAATGGGTGCACCCAACTATACATGAGGATCCCTGGGGGCAGCATACTTAGAATTGACATATATTGACATTATCTGTTTTATTGTATTATAATTTAGTTAATTATTTCCCAATTACATTTTAAACTGGTTCTAGTCAAATGCAGGTTAGGTAGTGGATTTGACACCTCTTGTGTATACTATATTTACTTTATTTGGAATGATTTCTTAATTTTAACTCTCAACTTTATATTTGACTTATGTCACAGATAAAATATATATTTCCAGAAAGATTAGTAAGAAATGTAGTTTGAATAATCTCACTTCTAAAGCAGGACAAGACAAATCAGTCAAATTCCCTTCAGCTAAATTGCTTTAAGATAGCTAAAAATGTGGATTCCAAAAGCCTTAGTTGTATTCATATTGAATTTTAAACTTTGCTTGGACTCATCAGTATTAGTGTACAAGATATCTTTAGATATGTGGAATTGTACTGGATTTTATATTTATCTCATATTCCTAAAATATCGTTCATCCTGATACAGTAGTAGCACATTCATTTGTGTAAAAACTAAGAGCTTTAAGGATAATGTTTGGATTTTATGTGGTTCAAGTATTTTGATATTTCTAGATCTTGAATTATGTTAGAGGCATACAATAGTATGGAAAACAACTTCTTGTTTACTCGTATATACAAAGTTAGGAATATTAACTGTTCCATTAAAGAGCATAGAATAATTTGTGTTCAGAATATATAATTCACTTCTATGTTTTTTTATTAGAAAATACAGGTGGACTGATACCAATATTATAACTAGGGCTTTGCATTAACTGAATTGTCAGCCTTGAATTGGAATGGATGATATATTCATTTACATATATTCATTTAATGTATATATTCATATACATTATACATTTAGAACCTAAGCTGAATATTGATTTATTAAATTACAGAGCCTCAGTCCCCCCCCAAATAATTACAACCTAGTTCAAAATGGAATTGAACTTTCCTCTTCACCAAGACACAAACATCTATTTTCTAAAACTACTGAACTAGAGCAAAATTATCCAAACAGAACCTGTACTGCATGTATCATCTGTTTTGAATTCCTTGTTGCTATCTCTAAATTTCATTATGAGAAAATACTTATTTATCCTCTACTCCAAAGGGCATTAGATATAAAACATTGACCCTGTCCTGAAGAAGTTTATAATTTATTTGAGAAGAAATAGAGATACAAAGAGAATTAAAATTACAAGATAGCGTATACTGAGTTGGTAGTTGTCCTTCTTTCTTGAGGAGGACCAAAATGGCACCACTATGCTGGCATCAGGGTACAGTGTGTCTGACTATGGCTGATAAGGCCAGTGTGAGCTCAGAAGGCTGTACCACAGGTTGGACACAAATAGTCCACATGAACATTTGGATTGGAAATGTCTAAATTTGTGCATCTCACTTTTCTTTTGAGCTACTGCAATTCTGCTTTGATCGTAGAGCACAGTGCCTTGTTTGATGTGGGCACACCATGCTGTGTCACCCATGGCAAGCAATAGATGCCAGAGTTCTTCAGGGAGACCTTGAGAGTATCCTTGTATTGCTTCAATATAAGGATGTTCATAGTACTACAAGCAGTCTCTGACATTTTATATTACAAAAAGCATGTTCCATTTTGGATTTTTATCATGAAGCAAGTGTAGTGAAATTTAGTTCAGTATTTCTCTGAGGATGTTAAGATTTTGACTGAGAAACAGTTTAGTGAAGATGATATGCAATTCTATCATAGGATTAGACATTTCTCTTTGATATTTGTGAGGATTTCAAGATTATTAATGGAATGGAGGAAAGCACATTTTAAAAAAATAAAATTAGAGCAAATTTTTTTGAGAAGTGCTGTTCATACATTTACAATATTTTGAATTTTTCTGCAAATAAGCCAGTTCTGGTTGCATGGCAAATAAACTTGTTTTCACCAAATTAACATTGTTTTCACCAAATTTACATTGTTTTCACACACTGTCCTTTTTAAAGAGGCATATCATTAAAGTTGATATCTTTATAGATCTTTTCTAAAAAATTTTAACTTCTCTCATTCTACTCTCATTCTCAACTCCTACAAAAAGTGTATTTGTGTTAAAATAGTATTTAGTGTGAACCTCAGCATATATATATATGTCTTTTCTATATGGACATAACTCTATTCTTTGTACTATACAAAAAAAAAAGATCAGAAAGAGAGAAGGATTTAAAAATGTTCTTTGGGTTTGCATACAGTAAAACTTCACCAGTTCGAACAATTGTGTAGGGACCTAAATTAGTGAAGAGTCAGAATTGTAAAATATTTGACAATAAATGGTTTTAATACTTTCAAATACATAAAGTAACAATTAATAGACTAAGCAGAGGAACTGGCTTAAAAGACCAGATAAGAATGGTATGTCATCTAAGGAGCTTAGGGTTTTTGAAAAGTTTGTTTTCTTAATTAAAATAATTGCCCTGCACTGTTGTTTGGAAATTCTCTTTAAACAAATAATGCCCAAGTCTTGTCTTAATTACCACAGATTTTGAATTAAGTAAACTCTGAGTTAATGAGGTTTTTATCAAATAAGTTAATTTTTTATACCGTTAAAACCTTTCAAACCTGAGAAGTTATTCTTCATGTGTGCTCATCTTGGAACCCCCAAAGCCATCCATCTGCACCCAAAAAACAAGGCAAGAGAAAACTTAAGTAAGACTATAACTTTTTGGTCAATGGTGGTTTCAGGTGCATCACTGACCACTTTGCCTACATCAGTCAGGGACGCGATCCCTGAGACATAATCCATTCATACAGACAATGTTTTGCTCATTCCATTGGTTTAAGTAGTTGGAGGGAAGATTTGCTGATTTAGTGAGACAGACCTCAAGAGAGATTTGAATTAGATTTTGAAGTAACATCTGCCTTCTCTAGTTTCATGCCAAAGTTTTCATGTTAGGGTTTCACAGGAGCTTAGATTTGGAAACTTTTTCTATTTAGAAGTACCTTTTGAGAGAAGTATCTCCTAATATGTTCTACGATAACACTAAGGATATTGAGATGGCAACTTAAAACATTTTCTTTCCTTATTAAAGCCCTGTCCCTCTAATTCTCCACATCCCCCTTACACTTCAAGGAACTGTCCCTGCTAAAACAGAAAGCATAGATGTGAAGGGATGGAGAATGAATCCGAACATAGTGGCTTTCAGGTGCTTCCTAAGAGCTGAACCAATGATTAGGCCGTAAAATAAAACTTGCATCTCTGGTGCTTAATGAGGGCCATGGTGTTTTCTCCCAATACCCAGCACCTGAAATAGGGGAGAAGAGTCTGAATTTAGGGTGTAAGAGTAAAAAGTTCCACTTGAACGGTTCTGACTTTGACTTCTGTTCCCATGCTCAGGATTTTAGTGGCTCCTGCTTTGTAAAGTAAAATATAGGTGACCCTCCTTTCTATCAAGATTCATGTCATGCCTTTCTACAGCACAGTATCTTCCGGATCCAGGTTCCGGGGTCAATTCCCGTCGACATTAGGAATTCGTCTCAATGATCTTGTTCTGTTGGGTCTTCGTTTTCCCCTTCAGAAAGCAGCAACACTAGTAGTAGCACCAAAATCATCAACAGCAACAAGAACAGCCCCGGCATCACAGGCAAGTTCAGAGTAGAGTTCTCCGTCTTGACTTCTAAACTAGCAAGAAAAGTGGCAGAAAGGCTTCAAGAACCAGGGGATGGGAGTGGGAAAGGGTTGGGAGAGAGAGGGGAAGGGAGGGAAGGAAGAGGAAGCGTTGCTACAACTGAGATCAGCCCTCCCTTTCGCGCTGGCGTCCTTGACAGCCGAGCAAAGCAAACGTCAAAGTTTGTTTAATAATCGCCTGGGTATAAATATGCACCAGTGGTCTGGGCAGCGCCAGGAGGGGCACCCTAAGGGGCCGCGGATGCAGCCTCCTGAGGGCGGCGGAACACCTCCCCTCCACTCCCCCTTTCCCCTTCCCAACCCCTTCGCATCCCGCCGCTGCAGGCGCTGAAGATCCCCGGGGTAAAGAATGGAAACTCCTTTTGGGCTCTAAGGGTCTCCTTCCCACCCGTCTAGAAAGAAAACATCCTTCCTGCCCTCTGCCCTCCCAAAATTGACATACACTTGTAAAAACCAAGGAACAACCATGGCTGACAGCTTAAGAAGACTAGTTAACAACGAATGCTGTCGAATGTTGCAGGAGAAATTGGAGACGTGGTACAAGGATTACTATGTGAGTCGCTTGGGTCCAAGCCCCCGGCAGGAATCGCAGGGCTCACTTATCCGCAGAGATTCCCGGGTGGGCGGGAGGCGTCTGAATTAGAGGAAATACACATTCCCCGCCTTCCCTTCAAGGGGATGCAAACGTGCTTGACAGGATCATAGGACTTAGTTCTGGAAGGGACCTTCTACTCCAAGGATCATATACAACCACTTCATTTTGGAGACAAGGAAAAGAGCCCAGAGAGGTGGGATGACTTCACTCACCTACGGTCACACCGAAAATGGCCAGTGTCTTGTCCAAGGTAATGCAGAAAAGCATAACATGAGATACTTTGGAGGCAGAGGACTTGGGTTCAAACCCCACTTCTGATGCTTACTAGTATGTCTTTGGGCAAGTACTGTAATAATTCACTTTCTGGGTCTCAGTTTCCTCATCGGTAAAATGAGCGGCTCGGACTAGAATAATTCTAGATGATCTGTAAGGTCCTTTCCAGTTCAAGGGATGTGATCCTAACAGAGCAGGGACTCAAACCCAAGTTAGTCTTCTGACTTCATACCCACTGCCTTTTCCACTCCGTGGGCTGTAAATTATTACAGGTTGGATTAGTAGACTCCTGAGGATTCCCTCCAGGGCTAAGATTCTGTGATTCGCTGCAGACCGTAACGTGACAAGGAGAAGACTCTCACTACTTTTGCTTTTTATTTTCGGGCCTTCGGGAAGTGCTGGGTGCTCGAGTCCCGGCAGAACACAGAACCAGGGGGTTCTTTCATTGTAAATAGCTGAGGAAACCCTGCCTTCTGTGATTTCCTGGGAAAGCGGTAACCAAGGACGCTGGTTGCCATAACGACTGGAATGGAAGGCAGTTGACTTGTCTGGTCTAGCCTACAGTAGGCTGTGACCAAAGTCTTCCTTGGATTTCATTCGTCACGATCTAATCTAAAAGTTAAATATTACTAAAGCGCAGCTATGTTTAGCCTTTTTCTGTAATTACACAGCAAGATTTTTTGTACTCTCATTTCCCACCAATCTCCCAATCTCTGACAATCTGATGAATTTGAAAATAATAAATTCTAACTCAGAATTTATTATTTTTAAATTCATCAGATTGTCAAATTTTCTCCCCAATTACAGAACCAGGAAGGAACTACCTAGGGAGGTTACTGTAGTTTTCATTTCCATATCAGCCCACAAAGGAATGGAATGCAGTTATATATGGCCTACTATGTGCCAGGCACTTTATAAATAAATATTATCTCATTTGAATCTTACAACCACTCTTCAAAGTAGGTGCTGTTATTATTCTCATTTTACGGGCAAGGAAACAGGTAAACAAGTTAAATGACTTGCACAACTCAGGTTTTCCTGACTCCAGACCTAGTTCTTTATCCACTGCCAGCTAGCTGCCTTTGTCCGCAAGGAAGAACCAGTAATGAACTGAGAACTAATTGTATGTAATTTGTAGTAAGAAAACATCAGATTATCATCATTACCCAGCTCATTTCCACAGTGGAATTAGAGTGTACCTTATGTCGTTGTTCAGCTGAGTCTGATTCTCTGTGAACCCCACTTGGGGTTTTTTTGGCAAAGACACTGGAGTGGTTTGCCATTTCCTCTCTAGTTCATTTTACAGATGATGAAACTGAGGCAAACAGGGTGAAGTGACTTGCCTAGGTCACACAGCTAGTGTCTGAGGCCAGATTTGAACTCAGGAAGATCAGTCTTCCGAACTCCAGGCTTCCTAACTTCTTAACTCCTGTCATCCACACAGCTAAGCTGGTGGTAGTGGTGAGACTGAGGTGCCAGTGAGAATGAGAAGCCAACTGAGTAAGTGTGATCCTAGGGTTTGAGAGTTGTCCTCCCCTACCCTCCCCTAAGGGGTCTTTCTGTGCTGGGGGCGGGGAAGCTTTCTTATTATTCTGGGAAAAATTCTTTTCCAGAACTTCTGTGGCAGTCTAACAGTGGGATCCCAACTCCCACATGTTACCCTTCCCTTCTAAGCGAATCCCAAAGGATTCAGAGTACTCTGTACTGCGCCTACTGTGGCAGGTAGCTGTCCTGTGCCTTATGTGTTTACATGAACACTTACCCATTTCTTAAAGCAGGGTTACTCAAGCAGTAGATTGTAATTGATTATAAATTTTGAAGTCTAGTAAATTTACAAGGTATTGCTATGCAGCTTCTTCAATCCTAATCTCCTTCCCCAATCTTTGTTGTTTGCTGGGATTCTCTTCAGGAAAAATATCTGCCTGAAGCTATTTCTTCATTCCCAGAATCCCCTAATCTGATTAGGGACTCTATAACCTTCCCACTTCCCCTAGCTTTCTTCCTTCTTATCCTTACATCCCTCCCTTCTCTACACTTTCTTTTGACCACCACCCTCTACCCAAGTCTTAGAGAAAAATGAAAAGTGGTTCTTCATTTAACAAATATTGCATCCATTCTGTGTTTATATGCTGAGGAACATTAAAAAATAAGACTTAGTCCTTGTCCTTCAAGGAGTTAAAAAAATCTAATATGAGAAAAATAAAATACATACAAATTCCCATAATACACAATAGAACATGGTAGGTGTAAAGAGAAAGATACTAGTGGCACAGTGGACAGATGGGTATCTAGAGTCAGAAAGATCTGAGTTCAAACCCAACTTTGGACACTTCCTAGGGCAAGTCACTTAAACTGTCTGCCTTACTTTCCTCAACTATGTAAAACGGGGATAATAACAGCACTTACCTCCTAGTATTGTTGTGAAGATTAAATGGGATAATATTTGTAAAAACATTTAGCACAATGCCTAGAATATAGTAGGCACTTAATAAATTTCTTTCCTTTTTTACTATGAGTGTGATAATTCTGTGGAAGAAAAACCTCAATTCTGGGAAAATCAGGAAAGGATAATGAAAGAATCAGGAGGATAGAAAGGATTTCAGCAGAGATGAGGGTCAAGAACATTGCAGGATAAGGAATGGTGTGAGATACCTGTTGTGTTGCCTACTGAAAAAAGTCCAAACTCCTTAGCTTGGCATTCAAAGCCTACCATAACTTAGCTTCAACCTATGTTTTGTGGCCTATGTCCAACTTTATTGCCCGTGCTCTATACTTTAAATTCGGTTTGTTTACAAACACATTCCAATATTTCTGCTCTTGTTTGATAATATATATATATATATATATATTATACATACATACATAAATATGATGATTAGGTATAGCTGAAATAGGATTCACTTAAGATTTTATCCTTCAAGTAGCCCCTTCTCCCAACTTTTATTTTTTATTTTTTTATTACTATATTTTTTTGGTTAGGCAATGGGGTTAAGTGACTTGCCTAGAGTCACACAGCTAGTAAGTGTTATGTTTGAGGCCGGATTTCGAATTAGGTCCTCTGGAATCCAAGGCCAGTGCTCTATCCACTGCACCACCTACCTGCTCCCAACTTTTATTTTTTGAGTCAGCTAGGCTCTAAATTTTGAAGTTATTTTGATTCATCTGGCTCTGTCATCTCTTCTAGCCAGTCAGTCATGAAGTTCTATTTTTTTCTTTGCAATGTCTTTCATATTCTTTCTTTTCAAATCATTTCTTTAGCTACTATATTAGCTCAGGCCATTGTCATCTTCTAGGAATGATTGCTGCAGCAGCCTCCTGGCTATTATTCTCAGTTGCTCCTGAGGGATTTCCCTCCCCACCTCCCCCACCAAACTATATACCAGCTTTCACCACATCAGTTCTCCTGCTCAGAAACTGTTAATGGTTCTCTGTTTTCTGCTGCTTCAAGTTCTCTGCCTGGCTTTCAAGTTCATCCATACTTTGCCTTTATTCTATATATACAGAATCTTATTTTTCACATTTTCAGGGTGTCCTCTCCTCTAGTCTTGCCTGACTTTTTTTCTAATCTAATAATCATATATATTAAGTACCTACTTTGATCAAAAGCACTGTGCTAGGTGCTGAGGTTGCAGAAACAAAATGAAAAAATAGTCTAGAATCTCACATTCTGGATACAGCCTTTTAGATGAAGAAATACAATATAATTTGAGGAAGGAGAGAAAGGCTTCCCGTGAAAGGGTTTGAGTCTTGAAAGGACTGGAAATTGTAAGAGGTGGGGGTGAGGGGGGGTGTATTTGTATTCCAGTCATGTGGGACATCACCTTTGCAAAGGTGGGAAGTTGGATACTAAGTTTAGGGAACATCAAGTAAGAGAATTTGACTAGAAGCTGAGAGTGGGCAAAGGGGAGTACTACATAGTGTTACATAAAGTTAATCTGGAAAGGAAAATTGGAACTTGACTGCAAAGGACTTTAAATGCCAAACTGACTTGTCTTGCAACTTCACCCCTCCTCCCCCTTCTGACTTTCATGCCTTTGCTCATGTTATTCTTGTTGCCTGGAATGCATTGTTTCTCTCCTCACCTTATGGTCTTCCTAATTTACTTATCATAGAGACCCTGATAAAGTTCCCTGAAGCCTTCCCTTAATTGAACTCCTTACTTTCTTCTGCATTCCAATAACTCTTATAAACTGCAGCACACAATCTATCACTTTATATTGTTTTACTTACAATTTTGTTTGTCATTTTTTATCCCTAACATATATATATATATATTACATACATACATATATATTATATATAAAACTCTTGGAGGACAGAGACCATTTCTGATACTATAACCTCAATAACATCTAATAGAACTGACCACAAATATTCATCATTGTTAATTAATTCATCAGACTATAATGTTTTTGATCCACTTACACAAAAATTATGAAAAGATATTCAAATAAATTATAAAATAAATTTAAATGTTAGAGGGCCATTTTTTTTTAGCCCTGAAAATTTAATGGGACCCTTCAAAGTAGCCTATCTGACTTAGGATATACTTGGATTATTTTTTATGACTTTAAATTTCTTATTCCATTTGAAATTTAGAGGCTTTTACAACCGGAACCTTTCAATTAAGATGAAATGGCTTCCTTTCTATTTCATTTGTCTTCTATTTTACTGAATTTTAATGTTTCATCCACACCAGAAGTTTCATTTGTTCAAATTTTATTGACTACTTCCCCTATATAAGGCATAGTGCTAATTGTTGTGGATTTATTTACATCAAGTTTGGAGACCAGATGTAAATAACTCCTTTGTGGGCCCATTATTTTATTTGAAGATCTCATCTTTCAAATCCTTCTGATTTAGTGACTGAAAAACCATGTGATTTAGAGTTTTCTTTTATATTCACACTACAAGCTAGCCACATCCATCTGTGCTTCAATTACTGCTAGCAATTAATTCTGGCTACCTAATTTAATTATCTCATAGTTGTATTAAGATAATTTACAAATTAATGCTGCTGCTTGAAGAGAACCTAAGAAAGATAAAGTACACAAATTAATGGATTTCAATCACATATCTGGGTTATTCTGCATCTGCCCTCTAGTAGGTTCAAATTCTAAAATTCCTTGAAACTTTATCAGCTCACACTGAGGGACCAGATTTGGGGGAGGGGAGTTTTCAAGGTACTTTTCTATGGTAGCTAAAGGTGAAAAAAGCATCATAGACTCACAGAGTCAGGATCTGGTTATATTTGTTTAACGTAAAAAAAAATAGATTATGAACCAAGACTCTTGGTTATTTTATGGGGCAGTTTCTTCTTTTGTAATACACTTTTACTGTAATGAATTAAAATTGTGCATTCAATGTATGTCAATTCAAAAGAAATGAAGAGATCTTCTTAGCGAGATAAGTTTATATCATGTTTATATTATGTTTTTGTTGACTAATTGCAGACTATACACTACCATAAGGTACCAGCTTCTTAAAGTACAAAAGACACAATGGTTGCTCTAGCTATGTCTAAATACACTGTTTTTTTGTAGTTAATCTGTTCTTGATACTGTTTATGAAGTTTTAAATCTAGTTAGTGAATTTATATAGATTCAGTAACTTCATCATGACTAATAAAGTCATAGTTTCAAAATAAAAGTCTTGTTTTATTTTCCGTATGTGATATCAGTTTTTGAAAATATTATTTTTCTAATTTTTATCAAGAGCAAAATTTGTTCATGTAAATTTCATTATTATGTAGGGAAGCAACACACCAACAAATTTACAAACAGCCAATTATATTAGTTATAGGTCATGATGATAATAGGGGAGGCTAAATATTGAGTTTTACTCAGTTGCCAGTATTTGTTAAGGTTTAAGGTTGTCATTTCTCTGTGCTTGAGATCAGTCCATATGTGTATATCTATATCTATATCTATATCTATATATCTATATACACACATACATATTTTTTGATTTGTTGTTTGGTGAGAATGTAGTAAAGTCACTATGTTGCAGGATAGGGAGCCATTTGAGGGGGCCAGAGTTGCTTTTTTACATTGTTGGTGGATAAGACTTCAAGTAGTAGTATAATTAGAGGAAGAGAAAGTGGAAGGAAATTAGATTTATTGGGTGTAGTAGAAACAATGGCATTTTGGAGTCCAAGAACTTTATTCAAATTCCATCTCTACCGCTTAGTACATGTAGGAAGTTGGGCAAGTCATTTCACCTGGGTAGGCTTCAGTTTTTGAGGCCTGTGATTTGAGAAGATTGGTTGGAGTATACTGAGTAGAGGTATGACCTGGGTAGACCTATGCTTTAGTAAAATAGCTCTTTGACAGCTGAGTGAGGATACAGTGGAGTGGAAAGACTTGAGGCAGGGAGACTAATTAGAAGGCTATTTTGCAATAACCCAGGCCAGAAGTAAAGGTAGCTGTGTGAATAGACAGAAGAGATATAGGGGGAAGATGTGAAAGTAGAAATGACTAGATTTAGCATGGGCTGGATTGGATACGTGAGTTGAATGAAATTAAGGGGAGAGATCCCACAGGAACAACAGTCTGTAGTGGAGAGATCCCTTAGGAGCAATTGAAACCAACTAGGAGGCTGCTATGGTAAGAATACCATAGTTGAAAGCCTGGGTGACTGGGAGGATGGTGGTACCATTGACAGCAGTAGGGATGTTTGAAAAAGAGGAGAATTTGGAGGGGTTAGGGTTAGGGTAATTATTTCTGTTTTGAACATAATTAAGTTTGAGATGTTTATGGGGGCATCCAGGGTAAGATTCGAAAAGGCAGTTGGTAAAGTGAACTCAGGAAACAGACTATAGATATTTCTACAACTTTACATCTATATCTATATCATCTCTATCTATCTATCTGTCTGTCTATCTGTCTGTCTATCTGTCTGTCTATCTATCTATCTATCTGGAAATCGTCTGCATAGAGATGAAAACTGAATTCTGGTGAGCCCCTTGAGGGCAGAGCCTCTCTTTTTGTATCCCTAATGCTTAGCACTGTACCTGGAATATAACAACTGGTGCTTAATAAATGTTCATGGATTGATGAAATCACTAAGATAATATAGAGGGCAAATAGAAAACAGAACAGGGTAGAGCCTCGGGGGATACACCTAGTGGTACAGTGGATAAAACCCTGGTCCTGGAGTCAGGAAGTTTAAATCTGACCTCAGACACTAACTGTGTGGCCCTGGTCAAGTCACAACTTCTGTCTGCCTCAATTTTCTCAACTGTAAAATGGGGATATTAGAAGCACCTACCTCCAAGGGTTGTTATGATCAAATGAGATAATATTTGTAAAGCACTTAGTGTAGTGCTTGGCATATAGTAATAAATGCTTATTCCCTTCCATTATTGGACATGGATGCAGAACAAGCAAAGGTGATTGGAGGAGGAGTGGTCAGACAGACGAGAGGAAAACCAGGAGAAAGCAATCACAAAAACCTAGAGAGAAAAGAGTAATCTAGAAAGAAAAAGTGACTAACAGTCAAATTCTTTACAGAGGTCAAGAATGATTAGGATTGAGAAAAGGCCATTGGATTGTGCAATTAAGTAACCGTTGGTAACTTTGGAGAGGGTAGTTTCAGTTGAACAATTAGGACAGAAGTCATATTGCAGAAACTTTAGAGTGAGAAGAAAGGAAGTGGAGGAGGTGTCTACACTTTCTCAAGGACTTTAAGAAGGGAAGAAGAGTTTTTTTCTTTTCTTTTTTTTTAAAGAATGGGAAAGACATGGGTAAGTTTGTAGGCAACAAGGAAGCAGTTAATAGATAGATAGAGACTGAAGATAAGAATGAAAATGGGGATGACAATGGGTTCAATCTGCTGGTGAAGACCAGAGGGGTTGGTTTTGACCAGGAGAAGGGCTACCTCTTCATCCAAGGTGAGAGTGAAGGAGGATATTGTGGGGGAAGATAATCTCCAGTAGAACTCCTATTACCCTTAAGATCAAATATAAAACTTCCCTATTTGGTATTTAAAGCTTTTCGTAATGGGGCCACTTCCTACCTATCTAGTCTTTTTATCATTTCACTATTCTTCATGAACTCTCTGATCCAACTTCACTGGCCTACGTATGTTGCCCCTATAATGTGACATTCCATCTCTATCTCTTGTTTCCTCTATATCTGGAATCCTTTAGGTTCCTCATTTTTACCACCTGGCTTCCTTCAAGAATCAACTCAAATTCTACCTTCTTCAGTTATCCTTTCCTAGTCTCCCAACTGCTAGTTGCCTTCTCTTCTGAGATTGTCTTCAATCAATCAATCAACATTTATTAAGCACCTACTATTTATGACAGAATCACTGTTTATCATGGTGGAGGGGCTTGAATGAAATGAATGAAACTACAAACTATGCCATGCAGGGTTACCCAAAATGGATAGGTCATAGTGCAGAGTTCTGACAAAAGGTGATCCACAGGAGAAGGAAATGGCAAACCACTCCAGTATCTTTGCTAAGGAAACCTCGTGGAGGGGCTATGGTGAACGGGGTCATGAGGAATTGGACACAACTGAATGACTAAATAATAAGAACAACAATATGATAGTCACTGTGGCAAGTGAGGGGTTAAAAAAAAGCAAAAGAGTCCTTGCCCTCAAGGAGCTTACAATCTACTGGTCTTCCATCTACTTTGTATATCTGGTATATACCTAGTTATTCACATACTTGCCTCCCCAATTAGAATGTGATTTCTTTGAAGTCAGGGTCTAGTTTTGCCTTCCTATATATCCCCAGCACTTACTGACATAAAGTAAGCCCTTAATAAATGCTTTTTGACTGACTGGACTGGCTAATAAGGTTCTTCCTAGCTTTAGATTAGATTTGATCTGCACCTTTAATTCTCTCCTCCCATTTTTCCTATTTTAGTTAATTTTATCTTCCTATTTTAGCCACTACCATCCTAAGCAATCCATACTTTGTTGGAGTAATTGAATCTTCCCTTTATCTCATTCCCCATGTCAATTCCTAGAATCCTATCCATTTTAAAGTCACAGCATTTCTCTTGCATCTATGCCCTTATGTTGCCACCACCTTTGTTTGGGCCCTTTAACCTGAACTTTGCTTTCCCTGACTCCAAGTCTCTTCCCATGTTTTTTTTTTTATTTTTAGAAATCAGTTTTTATTGGTATCTTTTTTTATATCATCATACTTTTCTCTAGTGTTCTGCTTCCTTCTCCAAGAGAACCATCCCATGTAACAAATAGTATTTTCCAAAGACAAAAAAAAAGAGCAAAAAAATCACAATTGAACAATACATTGAAAAAAATCTGAAAACATGTACAATGCACAACACTTTCCACCTCCAAGAAGGGGTAAGTTGGGGATGTCCTCATATCTCTTCATTTGAGTCATGTTTGATCTTTATAATTTTGCTACATTCACTTTTGATTTTTGTGTGTGTATTTTCTTTCCATTTATGCTGTTGTAGTTACTATGTATATTGTTTTCTTGGCCTAGATTACTTCACTTGCATCAGTTCATGTGGATGTTTTCATGCTTCTGCGTATTCATCACATTTGTTATTTTTTTATAGCACAGTAATATTACATTGCATTCACGTGCCGCAGTGTGTTTAGCCATTCCTCAATCAGTGAGCATCTATTTTGTTTCCAATTCTTTCTTATCACAAAAAGTGATGCTATAAATATTATGGTGTATAATGGGTATTTCTTCTTATCAATGGCTTCCTTGGGGTAAAAGCTCAGTAATTGAGTTTTTGATTTGAGGGGTGTGGACATACAAACAAAACCAATGCAGCTGAAATTAGAATAAAACTAGGAAACTGGGAAAAAATTTTTTTGCAGTAAGTTTCTCTGATAAAAGTCTGACTTCTCAAATTTATAGGGAACTAAGTCAAATTTACAAGAATAAGAGCCATTTCCCAATTGATAAATAGTTAAAGGATATAAATAGGCAGTTTTCAGAGGAAGAAATCAAAGCTGTCAATAGTTATTTGAAAAAAATGCTCTAAATCACTAATAATTAGAGAAATGAAAATTAAACCACTTCTGAGGTACCACCTTGTACTCATCAGATTGGCCAAGATGATAGAAAAAGAAAATGACAAGTGCTGGAGGAGGTGTGGGAAAATATACACTAATGCACTGTTGGTGGAGCTCTGAACTAGTCCAAACATTCTGGAGAGCAATTTGGAACTATTCCTCCAAATCATACTATGCATACCCTTTCACCCAGTAATACCGCTACCACAGAAATCAAAGAAAAATGAAAAAAATCCATGAGTACAAAAATATTTATAGCAGCTCTTTTTGTGATAACTAAGAATTGGAAACTGAGGGAATATCCATTAATTGGGGAATGGTTGAACAAGTTATGGTATATGAATATGATGGAATACTACTGTGCTGTAAGAAATGATGAAGAGGATGGTTTCCAGAAAACCTGGGAGGACCTTATGAATTGGTACAATTGCAGAACCAAGGGAACAGGTTATCCCTGATTCATGGGAAAAAACATTCTCTCCTTATCTCTGCCATTCAGAATCTTCCCTCCCTTCAGAACTCAGCTTAGGTGCCACTTCCACTGTGAAGAATTCTCTTGAATTCTCCCATCTAAAAGTGTCTTTCCTTCCCCAGGTTATCTTAGAACACTTTGTCTGGACTTTATTTCCACTGCACCCTACCTTGTTTATACATGTACATGTACATATATGTAACTAAGTATGAACATACAGCTCTCTCTCTTGCTCTCTCTATATATGTATATGTATGTGTGTGTATATCTATCTATATCTATATCTATATCTATATCTAAATATAGATATAGATACATGTCATGCTTTTTCCTTTGCTACCCACCTTAGGAGAAGGCAACAGTGCCATTTTAAAATCTTTGTATGCCAAGTGCCTATAGGGTACATTGCCTTGTAACAAAGTAATTAGTTACTCCTCAATGAATGTTTGTTGGATGAACTGAAGATATGCTTTTGAGATTAGGTGGTTGGGAGAATGGTGGTTCCATTGAGAGTGTAGGTGTCCCTCAGGGTTCTGAATTAGAGTCTCTTCTTTTTTTCCCTCTATTTTATTTCACTTGGTGCTCTCATCAGCTCCCACGGATTTAATTACCATCTCTATGAAGATGATTCTCAAATCTTCCCATCTTACCCCTGACTCTCTGCTGACCTCCAATCTTGCATCTTAACTGCCTTTCAGACATCTCTAGTTGGATACTCGATAGACATCTTAAAGTTAACATGTACAGAACAGAATTCATTATCTTCCTACTCCTACCTTCCCTATTATTGTAGAGGGCAACATTATCTCCTCAGTCCCTCAAGCTTGCAACCTAGACATCATCCTGGATTCCTCACTGTCTCTCACCCTCATAGCCAATCTCTTGTCAAAGCTTGTTGATTTCGTCTTTGCAATACCTCTTGAATAAGCCCCCTTCTCTCCTCTGGCATTGTCAGCACTTCTAGTACAAACCCTTATCACCTCACATCTAGACTATTGTATTGGCCTATTGGAGAGTCTGCCCACTCCAAACTATCCTCCATTCAGTTACTAAAGTGATTTTCCTAATGTACAGGTCCCTCAATTCAACAAACTCTAGTGGTTTCCCATTTCCTCCAGAATCAAACACAAAATGCTCTGTTTGGCATTCGAAATGCTTAATAATCACCTTCCTAGTCTTCTTACATTTTACTCCACAACACGTACTCTTTGCTCCAGTGACACAGGCTTCCTGGCTGTTCCAAAAACAGGACACTCCATCTCTTGGCTCTGGACATTTTCTTTGGCTTCCCCCCTCCTTCTTCTGCTCTGCCAACTGACCTCCCTGGCTCCCTTTAAGTCCCAACTAAAACCCAATCTTTTGCTGGAAGCCTTTTCCAAACCTTCTTAATTCCAGTAACCCCCTCTATATTTATTTTATATGTATGTGTATATATATATATACACACATATATACATATATATTTCTTGCTATATTCTTTCAAGCTATACATATAGCTTGCTTTCTGTATAGTTATTTGCATGCTATTTCCCCCACTAGATTGTAAACTCCTTGAGGGTAGGGACTTTGCTCCCCAGTGCTTAGCACAGTGCCTGGTACATAAATAAATGTCAATAAATATTCATTGATTTATTGATTGATTTAGAACAATGGTATGGAGGGACCAATCAAGGAAACAGAAAGAAGGAAGAGAATTAGGATACCATAATGTTTTGGTATCCAAGAAGGAGGGGGGAATCAACATAATTAAATATTACAGCATGGCCAGGGCAAAAGATGATCCAGAAAAGACCTTTATATTTGATACTTAAGAGATCATTGATGACTTTGGTTAAAAAGCAATTTAATTAGATTGGTATAAGTAAAAGTTACATTGCAAAGGGTTAAGGAGAGAGTGAATTGTGAGAAAACAGAGGAGGTGACTATAAGCTATTACACTGAAGAAATCAGACTGAGAGATAAAGGAAACAAAATGGTGCCTTGAAGGATTGCAGGGTTGAGAGAATACTTTTTTAAGATAGAGGGGAGATAACATTGATGCCTCATTATCATGTGGAGTTGACAGTGGTTTCTTAAAAGTTATGTCAGCAGAATTCTGTAGAACCTAGGTCTTATTAAGCCGGAAAGACCCAACAGAAAACTTTACTCTGCAAGGAAAAGGTTGGACAAGCTTGGATAGAGTACCAGGTGAGGAAATTTTGTGGTCATGGTGATGTGTAAAGCCACCTTATTAAGGTGAAGAGGACTTGTAGTCTACATTGATTGAGGGAATACCTAAACTGATGAAATCATGGATCTTTTAAATATTGAAATACTGAAGAGAAAATCTTAGTATGTTTCGGATGGGAAAGAACTAGTGGTGATGAAGAGAGAGACTAGATGAGGATCTTGGGAAGAAATAGGATTGGCTGCAGGGAGGAAACGTATTAGCTATTTTTGAAAGGAAGAAAGACACTGCTTCTTTTGAGAAATGAAGGAAGAATGCAGTGAGTGAGAATACAAAGATATTTTGAGGTGGGATAGATGGAAATATGAGTGTGCTCTAGATGGCTTTGATTATTTCTGAAAAAATAGGAAGCAAAATCATCTGTAGGAAGTGAGATAAAGATTAGAAATAGAGATGGGGGACTTGGGGAATGCAGAAGAATTCTGGAACAACTGCTGTAAGCAATTTGATAAAGAATCAAAGAGAAATTAAGAAAAGGATTGCTGAGTAGTAGACTAATAAGGAACTAATTAAAGTTAGAGAGTATAAATTTGTAGTAAATGTAGTCATCAAGGATTCATTATTTTCACAGAAGTCTGGAGAACAAAGATGGAAAGAACAGATAGTAGAGATGACTCTCTTCAAGTTTGAGGATTAAAGGCTGTCACAGTGGGCACAGAAGAAAGTAAAGGGGACAAAATTGAATGAATTCTAGTGAGTAGAATAGTGTTGATATGGACAGAAGTCAGACTTAGTATGGAGTAAAGTGAAGGCTAAATGCCTGGAATAATAAAACATTAGATGTAGAAGGAACAAACCTAGGCTCCAGTCCTCAGTTCTGCCATTAACTTACTATATGATCTTGGGTAAATTACTTAACTTTATATAACAAGTGTAACCCAACACCTTTCTCTTGGGTATCACGCTTTACGTGCTCTGTGTTGTCTTGTTCACTCAACCTTACTCTCACACTAGTAGGTTTAGGTTCCCTGTGATAGACTACTGCCATCACATTCACTGAAATTCTCTCAGGGTCATTTGGATAATCCTGTTGAGTACACTCTCTCTACTTACTTCTCTAACTCTTGAGCTCCAACTGATGAGTTTCTATTTGTACAACCAGCCACTCACAGTGTAATATACCATGCTGAAACAATCATTACATTTATACAATCTAGCCATTTACAATAAAGACATTTTTTAGATTTTAAACATAACCAATACTTAGCAATAAAAATAAGAGAAATAATGTACTTATATTTAGTCAATGCCTAAATAATAAGCTATATCATAATCTACATATAAATTTGGGCCATACTCTCTCACTAGTTATTTGGTATTTGTGGGGGAGAGTAGGTACTCATTTGCAAAAACCTGGCAAAGACATACATGAGGGAGAAAAACCTATGTGTTATGTTAACTCACAATTCAGTCCTTTCTGGAACATTTGAACATTTGTCTTTTTGTACACACTGCACTCCAGCTCTTCTCTTCTGTACTTGGACATAGTGTTTACAAACTCTTTCAAGTTACAATCACCCTTAAAAGGTTGTTTAAAAGGTGTTATTTTTTAAAATTATTAATTAATTTATTTTTAGACTTTAATATTCACTTCCAGAAGATTTTGTTCCAAATTTTCTTCCCACCTCCCCTCCCCCACCCCAATGGCATGCATTCTGAATAGCCCTTCCCTCAATCTGTTCTCTCTTTCTATCACACCCCTCCCTTCTTCCCTTCCCATTCTATTTTCCTGTAGAGTAGGATCGATTTCTATACCCCATTGCCTGTATATCTTATTTCCCAGTTGCATGTAAAAACACTTTTTAACATTCATTTTTAAAACCTTGAGTTCCAAATTCTCTTCCTCCCTCCCCACCCACCCTCACTGAGAAGGCAAGCAATTTGATATAGGTTATACATGTGTAGTCATGCAACACTCCTCTGTAATAGTCATGTTGTGAAAGAATAACTGTATTTCCCTCCATCCTATCCTATCCCCCATTTATTCTGTTCCCTCCTTTCATCCTGTCCCTCCTCAAAAGTTTTTGCTTCTGATTAACCCTTCCCCCAATCTTCCCTCCCTTCTATCACGTCCCCCCTTTTACTTTCTTTCCTCTATTTTCCTGTAGAGTAAGATAGATTTCCATACCCAACTGAATGTGTATGTTATTCCCTCCTTAAGCCAAATCTGATAAGAGTAAGATTTACTCATTCCCTCTCATTTTTTCCCTAAAATTTTTTTTTACCTCTTCTATGTGAGATAATTTACCCCATTCTACCTTTCCCTTTCTCCTTCTCCCAATACAATCCTCTCCCACCCCTTAATTTTACTTTTTAGATATAATCTCTTCATATTCAACTCACCCTGTGCCCTCTGTCTACATATTCCCTCCAACTACCCTAATACTGGGAAAGGTCTCATGAGTTACAAATATCTTTCCATGTAGAAATGTAAACAGTTCAACTTTAATAAGTCTCTTATGATTTCTCTTTCCTGTTTGCCTTTTCATGCTTCTCTTGAGTCTTGTATTTGAAAGTCAAATTTTCTATTCAGCTCTGGTCTTTTCATCAAGAATGCTTGAAAGTCATCTATTTCATTGAATATCCATTTTTTCCCCTGAAGGATTATACTCAGTTTTGCTGGGTAGGTGATTCTTGGTTTTAATTCTAGCTCCTTTGATCTCCAGAACATCATATTCCAAACCCTCCAGTCCCTTAGTGTAGAAGCTGCTAAATCTTGTGTTATCCTGATTGTGTTTCCACAATACTTGACTTGTTTCTTTCTGGCTGCTTGCAGTGTTGTCTCCTTGACCTGGAAACTCTGGAATTTGGCTATAATATTCCTAGGAGTTTTCCTCTGGGGATCTCTTTCAGGAGGTGATTGGCAGATTCTTCCAATTATTATTTTACCTTCTGGTTCTAGAATATCAGAGCAGTTTTCCTTGATAATTTCTTGAAAGATGATGTCTAGGCTCCTTTTTTGATCATGACTTTCAGGTAATTTTAAAATTATCTTTCCTGGATCTATTTTCCAGGTCAGTTGTTTTTCCAATGAGATATTTCACATTGTCTTCTATTTTTTATTTTTTGGTTTTGTTTTATAATTTCTTGAATTCTCATAGAGTCACTAGCTTCTATTTCCTTCATTCTAGTTTTTAAGGAATTATTTTCTTCAGTGAACTTTTGGACCTCCTTTTCAATTTGGTCAATTCTGCTTTTTAAGATATTCTCCTCCTCATTGGCTTTTTGGACCTCTTTTGGGTTAGTCTATTTTTTAAGGTGTTATTTTCTTCAGTTTTTTTTTTTTGGGTCTCCTTTAGCAAGCTGTTGACTTGTTTTTGATGATTTTTTTTTGTATCACTCTCATTTCTCTTCCCAATTTTTCCTCTACTTCTCTTACTTGCTTTTCAAACTCCTTTTTGAGCTCTTCCATGGTCTGAGACCAATTCATATTTTTCTTGGAGGCTTTGGATGTAGGAGTTTTGATCTTCCGGTTGTATGTTTTGATCTTTTTCACCAAAGTAAGATTCTATAGTCTGAGTTTTTTTTCCACTACCTGCTCATGTTTCCAGCCAATTACTTGACTTTTAAACTCTTTGTTAAGGTAGGGCTCTGCTTCCAGTGTGAAGGGTGTACTGTCTGAAGCTTTGGGGGTTTTGTGCAGCTCTTTTCAGAGATATTTCTAGGGACCTGTAAATTTTCAGTTCTTCCAAGGTGGTATTATCAAAGGAGAGGTGTTTACTCTTTTTCTGGCTTGTGCTCTGGTCTATGAGTGACCACAAGCACTCTTTTCTGCCTTGGAACTGTGAGGAGGATTCCCTCTCCACTGCCACCACAAGCTCTGTCATGCCACACACTCTTCCTCGCCCCAGGACCACCACCCAGGACTGTGACCCAGATCCAAGCATGAGCAAAGCAAGAGAATCCTGCACTGGCACCAGCAAAGAGATCCCTGCAATCCCCTTCTGATCAGCCACTCAATCCCCCCACTGTCTGTCAGCTGAGAGCTCTAGAAGTAACCATTGCTACTGTGGCTGCCACCCCAGGGCTGCGCTAGAGCCAGGGCTGGACTGCGCCCCTCTCTCACCCAGGTCTGGCAGACCTTTCCCACTGATCTTCTAAGTTGTCTTTGGTGTTTGTGGGTTGAGAGGTCTGGAAACCGCCACCGCTGCCCGTGATTCAGTCCCTTGAGGCCTGGGGTTTGCTGGGAGCCTGTCTTTGCCTGCATGGCCCACACTGAACTACACTTCTCTCCCAGCCTGGTGCAACAGACCTTTCCTATCAACCATCCAGGTTGTCTGGGGCTGGAAATTTGATTCATTCTGTCTTTTTGTGGGTTTTGCTGCTCTAGAATTTGTTTAGAGTAATTTTTTTATAGGTATTTGGAGGGGTTTGGGGAAGAGTTCACACAAGTTACTGCTTCTACTCCACCATCTTGGCTCCACCCCCAAAATGTTACTTCTTAATGTGAATATCAGTTGCCTTTAAGCTAGAGAATTTCAAAGTTCCTCAGGCTGGCTGTCTCTGGGCTTTACAGACTAGGCCGGCCAGTTATTCACTCACCTGGATAATGTGCTGCCCAATCAGAACAGAGCCCAAAGCAAAACAGCTCATGTTAGTAAGGCAAATCAGCCTAGCCATCTCTTCCTCTAAAACAAAGCAGATGCAGAACCTGTCTTTCCCCTTTTTTTGCTTTTCCCTCTCAGACAAGAGGGGGTGAAAAGAGGTGCCATAAACTTTTGAGAAGCTTCACCTCTCTTAAACTTTAGGTGGCAATGAAGGGCAATAACTAAAATTTCAGTCTTCATTCAGCCAATCAGAAATCACATCGCTAAATCTTTCTGTCATCTGACTGCTCTTGCAATTGGTCTCTTCAAACAGCTTCAAGAAATTGCTTTCCCAACCCCCAGCTGTTTTTTTTAACCCTCAATAGCTAGGTTCTTTACTCTTCAGATTCAGTTTCCTATCTCCAACATCTATAGCTATCAATGACTTAAATCAAAGCCTCTTGGCTCTCAGCAAATTCACCTTTTACTCAAAAGCAGAAAATTTCTCCTGCGAAATTGATAGTCACTTGAAAATCATATCTCAGTCTTCAAATATTTATAGGATTTCTCATTTTTAATGAAAAATCTTTAGTCATAAGAGTAAATATAATGTATGTAGTCTTAAGATTATATACAGATGAGCTGAGGGACCATAATGCTGTGTAGCTAAGTTCCCAACGTGGTCCTCTAACTTATTTTGTGTCTTTGTACTTCTTTTGTGTCCTGTGTACCTCTTCATCTTATAATTTCCCAATTTTCAATAAATTCAAGTAATTTTTCTCTCCCTTTGAACTTTCATATGTTCACATACAAATGAGGCATAATTGGTTGAAATCATCACTCAAATGGTTCAGAGAAATAAAGGAGAGAATAGAAAAGGGGGTGGAGTGGAAAGGCCATTGAAGTTTGGAATGAGGAGAGGCTTTTCCTCAAAGGCATACCCAACTGTACTCAGGACTAATCTGTGGAGACTTCATGAAGAATATCTGATTTCAGGAACTATTTCATCGTGACATGCCCTAGAAGGCTGGGCTTGGTGGTGGTGGTGGTAGGGTGCAGGCACTTAGTGCTTCAGGGACCGGGGGTGCTAGTGTGTCCCTCTTTATGGGGCTTGCGCTTGTTTGACTTCTTAGGAGACAGTTGTTACCTGGTTACTAGAGAAGTCTTCAAAGGAAGGAATCTTTTTCTTTGATCCTCCTCTCTCCCCAAGGATAGTGACTTAGTCCTGTGAATTTCATTGAGAACAGGAACTCAAAAGTGAGGAAACTCCCCAGTGTAGGTTGGTGTCATCTTTGGAATTTATGGTCTTAGGAAATTGCCTGGAGTACTAGAGTAGGGGGTTAAGTGAGTTGCTCAGAGTTACACAGCCAGTATGTGTCGGAAGAAGGACTTGAACCTATCTCTTCTTGGCCTTGAGGCCAGCTCTTTTCCCATTGTCCCACAACGCCTTTCGTTTCCCCAAACTATTAATTTTTTTCCTCTGGGTTCATTCTTTTTTCTTATGTGTTTTTACGTTCATCCTCCATTTGCTTCCATTTTCTTTACTCCATTACTTGCCCTTACTTCCATCTTATTTGATGCATTTTTGGAATCTTAGTTGCATGCAAGTCTCTTAAGGAAGCTTAAGCTTTTTCCTCCACACAGTTGTTTCTCCTGAGACCTTTACATCCTCTGAGGCTAGCCTCACTTATAGAGTTGTACTCCATGGGATCCTACCTAACCTTTCTCTGAACCCTTTGAAACCTGTTCTCCTGAGAGAGAAAATGAGTTTCAACTAATATCTGTATTTCCCTCATTGTTTTTAACTTTCATTTTTATCAATTCCTGGTGGCTGTTAGGCTAATTAATTTTAGAATTATGAATTAAAAAAGAGGTGGTGGTGCTAACCTTTGTAGACTCTAATACTTTAGTACTTTAATGGATCTGGGAGCTCAATGAAGTGGGATATTCCCTCCAAATGTACTTTGCAGTCTGTCTTTGCCAGTCCATCTAGTACAGCTTCATTTAAGTTCTCCCATAAACCAGACACAGATCATCCAACATGTTACTGGCTTTATTCATCTTCTTTTCTCTTCACGTTTGTGGACTACGGTGGACTACAGGCTGTCCACTAGTTGTTCTTTGCTATGTGAACAGCCCTTCTTTTTTCTCCTTTGTGCCTATGTCTGATGAGATCCTTTATATGACTTCTACATAATTTCTTGTTTGTAATGTGTTGCTCCCTGCTCTTATCTACCATGTGCTTTTCCATTGTCCTTTGGGTGATCTTTAGCTGCATTTTTCTGGAGATGGAATGGTGTAGTACTACCCATAGTCTGTGTACAGTACCATCAGTTTTGCTTCTAATCTTTCCCCCAGAGTCCCTAGTGATTCCTGTGGTTTTTTTTTTCCTTTTCCTCACAGTGATTCTTAGGTTAGAATGATCTTAAAGTAAAATACAAACCTATCTCTTTTCCTTTATTGCTTTCCCCTTGATGTTTCTCTAAGTAAATTTTTTATCTTTTTTACCTCTTATCACTATCATTTCTGACCAACCTTCTTTTTCCATCTTTTCACTCTGTTCCACATTGGGTACACAAGATAGAAGAATATACAAAGGATCTGTGATTTTGGCACATGTATGAAACTCCTGGTGTAAGAATGTGATAGGACAAATTTGCTTGTGGGATATGTCCAAAAATATATATCTCCATCTGCACTGTCCATCACATCCATCATGTCTTTAATGGAGGTGGATAGCATAGCATGCTTTATCATCGATCCTCTGAAATCATAGCTGGTCATTGCTTTGCTTGTTTTTCAAGTCTCTCAAAGAATAGCAATCTTTTTGAGAAGTTGTTGATAGAGATAAAAGTATGTCCTACTTTATACCAGCAGTATATGAAAGAATGTGAACTAGCAAAATACAGTTTGTGGAATGATTATATTTATGAAAGAATTCTCCACTTAAAAAAAAAAAAGACTTTCTGCAACATTCCATTGGCTAGGAAGCTGCCCTTGAAAGCATTTAAATAGAATTCCATTTACACACATTTATTTGGTGCACAACTTTTTCAGAAACACATTTGTTGTGTAGAATAAGTTATTTATCTGGCCTGGAATGATTTTCAGAGTGGAGGACTGTACTTATCCTTGATGGCTTGGCTTTGCAGATGAACTCATGTGATCAAAACTTGAATTGCTGCTGTGAAATAATTGAACTGAATTCCAGAATACAGGGGCAGCTCTTCACAATCCTCAGTCAAACAGCACAAGAAGGTGAGAAAGGGTTCTATCCCATGCACATACATCATCCATCTACTCTCTTTTCTTCTCTTCCCCGATTTCCAAACATATTAAAATGCATGTCCATGCCTGCAGTCTCTTATGTCTTGACTTATTTATTCTCCTAGGTGGACATTATGCTGGTGTGGAAACAATCAAATCTCGACTTCTGCCCTGGCTAGGGACTTGTTTCTCCAATTCTTCTCTAGGAAAACCCATTGACAACAACGTAAGCCTTTTGCAGGTAGTATATATTAAAAGATAACCCCCGATTTTCACCATTTTCAAACATTTATTGAGTACTTATTATCAGTTAAATGTTCTGATAGGTTCTGTCAGAGGTTAGCACAATGCTTGCTATTGTGCTTAGTAAGTGCTTGGTAAATGCTTGTTGAATTGATTGTAATACACAGCCTCCATTCTCAAGTGGATGACAGTCTATTTGGCAGACAAGACATATACAAATAGTTCTCCCAGGCCTTATACACTAAGTGCCAAATGAGTGGTTCAATGTGTTCTAGGCCTTCAGAAGCTAAGAAGTAGGGTGAATGGAGAAGGCTCCTGCACTTTTGAACAAGAAAAATAAAACTTATTGAAAATTTCCCAGCATATAAAGGCATCTTCCTTTTAGTGACTCAGGAGAGCAGTTCCATAATTATTTATTGCTAGTATAATAGTGAAAGAATGCCAATTTTTGCACAGCTATAGAACAAGGTGGGAAGAAGGTAATTTTCTTTTCTGAAGGAGAGGCAGTGTGGTTGTCAGTGTGGAAAAGAGGGCTATAATTAGTGTTTGGAAACCTGGGTTTGAATCCTGACTCTGACTACTCATTAATTATTTAACAATGGGCAAAGCTCTTAACTTCTCTGACCCTGTTTCCTTACCTACTTTATAGGGTTTTAATGAAGAAGATACTTAGTTAAGTTCTTAATGCATATTATAAAAGTGAGCTGTGATAATGGTAATGATTATGATTATTACAGCTGTGTTTTTGTGTCTGGCAAAGTAAAGCCTTAGTAACTTTTTCTAAACTGTACCAACTTTTATAAAAATATGCTGCTTTATGCATGATTTTCTGAAAATATTTAATAGGGTTTCAGACAGTTTTTGGATTTATTTTTCATTGAAGGAGTCACTTGAAAAGGACAGACAGCTACGAGAACTTTCTGCTGCTCGGGAACGGGAGATACAACAGTTAGATTCAGAATTGAATTCAACTCGTGTTCAACTCAGCATGGTTCAACAAGAGTAAGAGGAAAATAATTTATCTTTTTTAAAGGGAAAATAATTGTTTTTTCATTCAATTACATTAAAAAAATTTTGCTTTTAACCTTGAAATGAAAATTTTGCCCCATAGTTAATATGGTAATGGAAGCTTTGTAGATAAATAATAAGGTTAAGGTGTTTGGGAGATGATAACTTTGAGGTTTAGAGTCACTCAATATTTTCTTAAAATGTGATGATCCCAAACACTATAGAACACCTAGGAGGAGTATTTATTCCATTCTTCTTTCTATAGGACTTTTAGCCATCTCTGGGTAAAAGAGGGTGGGGTAAAGACTGTCTTATGAGATTCAGGAGCACTTGGGATTAAAAAATAACAAACACAACTGAAGGGTAGGGGTAAGAGATGAGGAAGGGAGTGAGAGCAAAAGGAAGAGAGAAAAGTAAGTCTTCATGATGAGTTTATGTAGCAGCTTTGGCCGATTGGAGAACCATGTGATTGAATGATGTCAAATCCTTGAAAAAAAGTCAAAATTTTAAAAAGTTTACAGTTTTTAAAAAATCATGTAAGAAAAATTATTTAGGTAGTGTCAACCGAAATTTATCAAATACTTGTAAGATATTGTGGAAAGAGGAAAAGAGAATAGTAGAGCTTAGCCTTAAAGAGTTCATAATTTAATGGCAATGAAGAGACATATATATGAAATATATAAAAATTATAATAAAATATGTATAACCCTTCCTTTCTACTACAATATTTCCATATCATTTATAATGGAATACTTTTTAACCAATTATAGTTTGTGATAAAAGAGAACATGGTACCCTGATATAAAATTTAAAAACATATATTAGAATATTACTTGAAAAGCCAAATTAGAAACATTTTACAAGAATAACTTCTCCCTTGAAAGACTGATGACTTCTGCAAAGTATGTCTGCAAGCTTGGCTCTGCTAATGAGTGAAAGGTCCACAAGGGGATTAATCAATTAATCAAGCAAGCAGGCAAACACTTATTAAACACCTATTATGAATGAGGCACTGTACTAGGTACCATAAAGCTTTGATTTAGAAAGAAGATCAGAGAGCAAAAGCCATTTTTGGAACAATGTGGAAGGGGAGAGAGGTGCACTAGAAGAAGAGAGCACAGGACTTAGTTTTAGGATCCTGGGGTTACTAGGTCTGATATCAGCATAGGGTATGGGTGGAAAAGACAATCTCTTATCCCCAGAGCAGAGTCAATTGAGATAATTTTGTTAGGAGAATTTACTTAGTCATGCCAATGAGGAGAGTAGAGAAATGGGTTGAAGCAAGAACTTTTCTCTGAGTGTGTGATATCCCTGCGACCATGTCCAGTGCTGGTCATTTCTCTTAGGGCACCTGACTCTTAAAAATTCTCAAAACGTTTTGATATCATCTACTGCTGTGGCAAGTAAAAGCCATGACTGAGGAAACAAAGGTTCAAGCTTCTGAGCATGTCAATTTATTTATTTTTATTTTTATTTTATTTTTTTGTTTTTGGGCAATTGGGATTAAGTGACTTGCCCAGGGTCACACAGCTAGTAAGTGTCAAGTGTTTGGTCTGAGGCCGGATTTGAACTCAGATCCTCCTGACTTCAGGGCCGGTGCTCTATCCATTGCATCACCTAACTGCCCCTAGCATGTCAATTTATTAAGCAATGCATGCCAATTGGATAACAAATCGGGACTAGTCACCTTCCTCAGCTTTGGCAGTGGACCCTAAATACAGAGGGAGACAGACTTTTATACATTAAAAACAATCAAATAAGATCATTTAATTAAAAGAAAAAAATTAACCAGGGTACAAAATTTAGGTAATCTGATTTCTAATTGGAGGAAAGATTAGGGACTTTCCAAGTTGATAAAATATGTGTATATGTATATATATATATACACATGCATGTATACAACTATATGTGTACATATGTATGCAAACACACACATATATATGTAAAGAGATTATAGTTAAAGTCACATTATATATCCAGCCCCAGTATTTCCCCTGAGCTTCAGTCCTGTATCATTACTTGCCTATTGCCCATTTCAAATTAGAAGTCCTAGAGACATCTCAAACTCAACATGTCCAAAACTGAACTTATGCTTCCTCCAAAACCCTCTCTTCTTCTAAATTTCCCTATTTCATTTGGATGTACCACCATCCTCACAAGTCTCCCAGGGTCATAACCCCAGCATTAGCCTCAACCCCTCCCTTTCCTTCACCTAGTCAGTTGCCATATCTTACCATATATCTACCTTCACACCATCTCTCACATTGCTCCACTCACCAGCTAATACCTTAGTTCTCAGCTCCTCAACACCTCTAGCCTAGTTTATTGAAACAGCCTTCTGATTGGTCTCCCTACCACAGGTCTCTTACCACTATGGTCCATCCTCCATATTGCTGCTAAAGTGATTCTTTCTAAGTGGAAATTTGACCATGTCACCCCCCTACTCAGTCAACTCCAGTGGTTCTCTATTGCCTCAAGGATAACATAAAATTTTTTGTTTAGTTTTAAAAATCCTTCGTAACTTGACCCTAACCTATCTTTCCATCCTCATTGGATATTATTTCCCCTTCCTTCACTCTGTGATCCACTCTGTTTTCTCTTTGCTCACATCCAGTACTTCCCCTCCTGTCTCCTGGCCTTGGCACTGGTTGTCCCCGTGCCTGGAATGTACTTCCTCCTTGCCTCTTTCTCAGAGTCCCTTTCTTCCTTCAAGATGCAGTTCAAGAATCATCTGTCTAAAATTTTTCCTGATTCCCCCAACTTGGTAGTAATGCCTTTCCTCTAAAACTACCATATGTTTGGCCACTTTATACATACATACATACATACGTGCATACATGTATAAATATTTTTTACACTTGTTTACTTTACATATTTACATGTGTACTTGTCTTCTTCCCCATTAGAATATGAGTTCCTCAGCAGTTGGGGATTATTTCATTCTCTGTACTTACGTCCCCAGTGCTTAGAAAAGTGACTTGCATATTATAGGTGTATGATAAAAACCAGGGCAGCTAAGAGGCACAGTGTATAAAGTGCTGGGCCTAGAGTCAGGAAGCTTGTCTTCATGAGTTCAAATCTGGCCTCAGACACTAAATAACTGTGTGACCCTGGACAAGTCACTTAACCCTGTTTGCCTCAGTTCCTCATCTGTAAAGTGATCAGGAGAAGGACATGGCAAATCACTTTCTTTGCCAAGAAAACCCCAAATGGGTTGGTCACAACTGAAATGATCAAACAACAACAACAAAATACTTGTCAGGGGTAGAGTTGGCATTTATTTTGCTCAGCTCTCTAATATCTTAATATCTAATATCTTAATTCAATCTTTTTTTTCTTTGAAATTAATGCTATTTATATACCACCTTCTTTTAATCTTTATTTATACCTATTATATTCTGAGCTCCATAATACTTTCTCCTTCTTAGTCTCTTCCTTTCTACTTTGGCCTCATATAGCCAGCCACAGTTGTTATCATTGGCAATTTCATTATTCATATGGAGGGTTCTTTTATGATCCTTGACTCACATTTTGTCAAATCCTTCAACAATCATGCACCTGTATCATTATTTTACTTTATTAATTCATAGGGACAGTTTGTCACACTCCTTTAGACATCACTATCACATGGAGCTGCACCATATCCTCTATGAAACATATATCTGACTATAATCTCCTGTCCTTCCACCTTTCTTACCCCCTCATTCTTCTTAAAATCTACTCTTAGACCTTTTCCTGACCTTTGATGTTTTGAATTATTCTCTATCTTTTCTCTTAGTCCTTTATCCTTTTTTCTTTTTTGCTTCTTTTCCTACCCAGTCTTAATCTAATGGTTATCCTCTTTCTATCCCTGAATCCTTTTGTGATTCCACTTTTTCTTCTCTGCCAATCCCCATTTTCCTTATTTCAAAACTAAATATTGGTTTAGGAATTTATGACACTGTGCTGCCTGTATTCATTACAAATGTATGCATTCTAACCTCAATTAGTCCTTGGGTGCTCCATGAAAACCTTCTTATTAATTTCTTATGACTTCCCTATCACATTTACTATATCAGCTATTCCAAACCCTTTCTGATCTCCTCAAACCCTGAGCTCCATTTGAATTTTCTTCTCTTTCAGAAAATTACCTTGTCTCCCACTTTACTGGAAAAGATGAAGGCTACTCAATTACCTTCTTCAACTTCCCTCCTCCATACCTCAAAAAACCCCTATATTTTTGCATATTTTCTCCTCCTTCCCTCTTGTCTTAGAGGATAAGTTAGTTACTCCTTCTCCTTACCAAATTTAACTCTTCCCTTTATGCCTCCAATTCCATCTTCTCCCATTTTCTTTAGGGTCTTGTTCCATCAATTATTTATTTTCTCTTTTTAATCTTTAATATCTTTCTCTTTACTAGCTCCTTTTTCTTTATCCACAAACTTTCTCATGTCTCTTCTTTCCTTAAAAATAGCCATGTCTCCTTAAAAAATGCTTCTTTTGACAATGTAACTCCCAATGTAACAAGCTAACATCTTTTTCTTTGTCCTGTCTTTCACTGTACGTATCTAGAAAAAGTAGTCTAGTACCCTTACTACCTTGATTTTCTTCAGCTACTCATTCCTCAACTCCTTGCAATCTGACTTCTGTTCTTAACCAGTCTATTGAAACCGCTATTCAGAAAAGTTGGCATACCAACAGCTTTGCAAATTGAATGCAGTACAAAGGAGCTATCATAAAGTTTAGTAGATCTAACATCAAAAGAGGTAACATCAAGATTAAGACTTGGCAAAAGGAGGTCAATTAGTAGGAAGGGGGAGCTAAGAAAAAGTAGCCCTAATTCCCTGTAGTTGGTATATAGGAAGAAGATTTATTCATAAGAAGCTTTTCTGCTTATAAATGCTACCCTTTTCATTTTTATTATACGCACTTTGTATTTTTCTCTTATAGTAATTCAGTACTTCAAGGATCTGTGCTATCATGTGGGTTCTGCTGTCAGTGATACAGATTGCAACCCTTCTATAATTTAGTAGATGATCTTCAAGAATTATTGTGAGTGAAAAACTCATAAACCCAAAGCCAACCTGATGATGAGTCTCTAGACTTAGCAAAGCTGGTCCTCATCTGTACTCCATCACTAGGCCCATGCTCACAGCCTTTTCAGTCTGACACAGGACCTGTCAGGACTTGGAGTCAACTAGAATAGCATTTGAAAACCCAGGGTCCTTTCTATACCATGAAAAAGATTGGAGGAATACTTTACAGGAATTTCCCCTTAAAGCACTCCGTGGAAAATCTTTGTAATTATCTGTAAGGAAGAAATGCTGCTTTTAAGGAGGAAGTAAGAGAAGGGGGGAAGTGAGGAGAGGAGAAAGATACTGTATTCTCCTCTGGTACCAGGTGGGAACAGAGAACCCAACAAACAGATGGAAGATATTGTCAGCAGACAGTGTCTTGCTGACACAAAAGAGAAGCAGCATCTACCATAAAGAGGGGTCATTATTGGAAACCAACAGGAAACAAAGAGTTTGAATGTTTAGGAAGACTAGGAAGTTACAGTAGGCATGGGTGAAGCAGAAAAGTGTTGCCATACTAGAAGATCTAGGGATTAGTAAAGTGATATGTGATGGCCGTTTTAAAGTTAGGAACAAAACTATTGGTCAGGAAATGAACAATTGAAACAATTAGAGGGGCAAGATAGAAAGAAGGATTGGACAAATATAGTCTTTATTGTGTGTGCTGTATTCTTTTCTTATTAGTATTTGGGGTAAAATGGAAGCTCAGGTATTTTCTAGCGTAGTTGTTTTTGTTTACCAAAGAATGTTAGTATGTGTTTGCACAGAAACCTACTATGATATTTTTACTATGAATACAGATGTCTATTCACAACTGGGTCTTTTTGTTTCCTGATTCAGTGACGTTTTGGGAAGAACTTGTGCTTAATTTGGAAGGTCTACCGATTTTGAAAATCTGTCCTCAGTTACTGATTTCTCTTACAGTCTGGCAGAAACTGAGATGGATCTTGAAGACACCAAGACCAAATCAGCTACAGCCCTTTTGGCTGCAGAGGATGAAATAATTCATCTAAAGAATCAGTAAGAAAAATTTGCCTCAGCTGTATTTGGTGGTGCCCTGTTGCTTAAACTTTGCCTTGCCAATTCTTGAAGTATCTATTTCTGTTCTTCATTATTCTCTGGTCTTGTGGAATAACGGTCAGTCTTACTAGCAAATAATAGATGAATAGTAACCTTTAAAAAAGTAATAATTGTTCAATCAGAGCTATAGTTTAGGTGGCTATGTGTCAAACAAAGTAGTTTTTCCCCTTTTCCTTCTATTCCTGAGCCTGAGGTATTGCAGTTTTAGCCCTCAGTAAGAAATTTAAAGAATAATTTTAAAAATCTAGACCAGTCTAGAGAAATGATGATGTGGAAACTCCCTCCAGTGATGCAGATTAGAAACTCTTTGTCATCTTTCCTCTTAGGCAGTTTCAGTCTTCCTCTTTGCCACAGGGAAGCTTTCTTTAATTGTTGTTTCATACGTTGCCTGATCTGACTTTTCTGATTGTAATGCCTAAGCAGTCCCTTTACATGTTTCCTTCTTGTATGGCTGTTCTTGAATTGTGGCAGTTATGGCTGTAAAATGACTTCTTTGAAGTTGTTCAAGGTATTTATCCAGATAAGGAAGAGCTCAGTTGAGAAATTTAAAGACCTTCAATAGTTATCAGTTCATGCCTAACAGATATAAGATTAAAATTCATTCAAGGGTAAAATCATACACTTCTTTCCTCTAGCCCCTTTTCACTGATTTTGATAAATATTCATAATAAAGTTCTGGAGGCCAGACTCTTTCACAGTGGTGTTCAGTGAAGGCTGCTCTAACCTAGAGCAGAATAGCCAAAACAATGCAATATCCTTAACTCTATATGGACTTCTAGTTGGCCTTACACTGTTCTGACGTGACATCAATCACGTAGGTGAGTATCCTCTGTAGAAAAAAAAATCCATTCATTCTGAGTTATAAATGTGGAATGGTGTTCTGATTCCTAGGTTTCCTTTCACTTCTTACCTTTTGCATTGCTCATCTGCATTTTCATAAAACTATTATTATTCAGTAGGGCTCTGGTTAGTGGAGCTACTGCTACCACTAAGCATGCATGCTATTGCTCATCGAATTTTTTTTCCTTTGTGTTTAAGACTCAAGTCTCTCCAAGCCCAGGAGGAGTCCCGCCAACATAGCTTGGCTATGGTAACTGACTATGAACGACAGCTTCGAACTCTGAAGGATGAGATTGCTGTCCTGTCTGCAGAAAAATCTGTTCTGCAGAGCAGGTCTGTGATTCAGCCTGACACATGCTTCTAAATTCTCCCATTATGGGAAATATTTCAAAATTAAATTTTAATGTTGGAGAGACAACATGGAAATATGGTAGGATCTGAAGTCAAGAGACCTACATTTCAGTTCTGGCTCTTCCATTTACTTTCTGTGTGATCTTATGCAAGTTACAATCTCTTTGAGTCCCAGGTTCTATAAAATGAGGATAATAATGCTACCTGTCTCACAGGGTTGTTGGAAGGAAAGCGCTTTGTAAATTGAAGCACTCTGTAAGTTTGGTATTATCATTATGTCAATGAAATAACTTTTTGTTACCATATTTTATTTGAATTGATGCTAAAGGAGACAAAATGGCGACTGTCTGGCTTTTGGGTAGAAGCATAAGCAAAATTATGTCTTTATAATATTATAGTATTATATAACTCAAACAACTTTTAATAAAAGGTTGTCTCTGTCTACATTCTACTAAAAGGTAGAGGAGCACCAAGATCAGTGCAGCATGCTTGCGCTAGCCGACCTATGTCCTAAGCCTTGCTGGCACCACAAGGCAGGAGGTATTAGGGAGGCCCATTGCACTACAGTGGGAAGGAGGTAAAGAGAGAAACTATGTACAGGAGTTTCTTTCCACTTGGGAAAATATATTTTATGTGTTTAGGAAGCCTAGGAAGTTAGTCACAAAGGCATGGGTGAAGAAGACAAGTGCTGCCTTGGGAATTTTATGCCAACATTGAAGCTAAAGGAATGAGTCAGAGAATTATACTTTGTAAAACTCATGACTTGAAGCCAGACTTGAAAGCCTAAACTCAGAGTGCAAGGAGGCCTTTGTCTGGTGGGTTCCCATTTCCAAAGGCCTCTGGGCAATATGGAGGGACTTTTTGTGGGGCTTAGGGACCCATTCTATAAAAGGAATGATCATTTGGCCATACTTCTTGAGAGACCCTATCCCTTCTAGATCTGAGCGATTTCTGACCCTGTCTTTGTGTTATATCTTTTCTCTTATGTTTAGAAACTTAAACAAAGTTGTTAACTCCTTGGCCTAGCATTCTTGGCTCTTGACTGTCTGTTACTAACCGGTTTTTGTAGCAGGATCAAATACAATTTCAATCCATGACCTCCACACTCCAGACAAACTCCAGACAAACAGGGTACTTACTGAACCATGAATACATCTCAGGTTTTCCTGTACCCATGCTTTTGCTCATTCCTTTTCCCTGCCTAGAACATGCTTCCTTTTCCTTTCCATTACTTCTCTCCATCTACTCCTGTTGAAATTTTCCTTACCCTTCAAGATGTAGCTTAGGTGCTACACCTACTCTACAAAGCTTGCCCCAATCTCTCCCAAACAGGAATTGAGCTTTTCCCCCAGAGAGCTCTTACAGCACCTTGTTTGCACTTCTTTAATGTACTCATTTTATTTTGTATTATAATCACTTTACATGTCTTATATTCCTTAATAATGACAATAACAACTATAATTTATATAATGCTTTAAGATTCACAAAATACTTTTCCCCACAACAACCCTGTGAAGATATGGAATACAAATATTATTATCCCCATTTTATAGATGAGTAAACTGGGACTCAGAGAGGGTAAGTGACTTTCTTACAGCCACTGGAACTCAAACCAGGTCTTCTAACTCTGAGTCCAGTGTTCCTTCCACCACTACCATGTTTTCCTGCTAAAGGCAAAGACTAGTTCTTCTTTATCTTTTTATTTCCCTCAGTGCTATGTGCCATTAAATAAGCATTTAAGAAATATTTGTTGTATTGAATTCAAGTAAAATCAAGTGAATAGGACATATTGGGGCCCAAGTAAGATAGATTTGTCTTTGGACCATCTTTATTTTTTGACAAACTCCATTCTTCTCCTGGCCCTACACACCTCAGTTGCCTCACCTCTAAAATAAGGATTTTGAACTAGATGGCCTTTAAGGTCCTTTCCATATCTAAATCTATAAGTCTATGTGTAAGGGGAGGGAGCTGGTACCCAGGGCACAATGTGCTGTTGACTAAGAGTTCTTAAATGCTTTTAATATTTCTTCTCTGACAGACTCACCAGGAGCCGGTCTCCTAGCCCTGATTCCCAACGCAGCAGGGCTTCCAGTCCCGTTCAAAAAGAGATGCCCCTGTCACCTCTAGCCAACAGACTGAGCTCTGTCTCACGCAAAGCTAATCTTCTGGCCCGTTTCAGTGATGCATATACTCAAGGCCGAATAGAGGCACAGACCTTGCTTAAGAGATACATTGATAAGATGGAAACGGTGCAGAGGATCATCTATATTGCCACAGTGGTAAGACATAAAATTACTGGGTTGTAGATGTCTTTGCTGACAGTTTGTATATAGTGTGGTATTAACTAACAGTGTTTGGAAAGGCTAGTAGATCATTAATTTATCAAAGATATTCTTTTCTTCCTTCCTTCCTTCCTTTCTTCCTTCCTTTCCTTTCATCCTTCCTTCCTTTCTTCCTACATTCTTTCTTTCTCCATGATGTATTTATGTATATTTGTACGTGTATATATATGTACACATATGTTTAATTCTGTAGACTTTTAGTTCTTTAAGAAACATGATATTTTCTAGTCCAACCCATTCATTATACAAATGAGGAAAGTGAAACCCGGAAAGATCAAATGGTTTGACCAAAGATATGCAGCTAGTTAATAGTAGAACAATATGATTTCCTAATCTTTCTTTATTAATAGTATGATTCTTGTTTGGGTTCACATCAGCTACCACTACTAAGCAAATGCTTCTATAAGCTAGATGATTTATTTCTGTCTCTCCCATAAACTATATTGCAATTATTGACAAACAATATAAACTTTAGATTACTGTCAACTGCCTTGAAATCCACTAAATCTCATAGCCTTTTCGTTGTGTACTTTTTGATTCAGGGATAGAGGCTTTGTTGAAACCCCTGAAATTTCTTCTCTTCCCCAAACTTCTTTTAAACATCTTGGTTAAGGTCAACAGGAATTCAAAAAAGTATTTTGTTTTGATTATGGTTGTTTTGTAGCCCCTGCTTTACCATCCCATTCACTAAGAAGAATATATGGCATTTTTTAATGTGCAGGAGTCTTTCCATGTAGCTAAGATGGCATTCAGACACTTCAAAATACGTGTGAGGAAGACTTTAACACCAGGTCATATTGGGATAGAATCTATTGAGGACATTGTCATGGATTACATAATTTGTCATCTTGATTTATATGACGTTCAAAGCAGCGTTAACGTAAGTGCTGGAAATTTTTAACAAGATGAATATACTCTGTTAATGATGTCATTAGCTAGAAGATAATCTATATAACCATAAATTTATCTTATTTTTAAAACACACCTCTGTTTTATTTTATTTTTTTTTTGGCTAGCCAATGGAGTTAAGTGACTTGCCCAGGGTCACACAGCTAGTAAGTGTTATGTGTCTGAGGCTGGATTTAAACTCAGGTCATCCTGAATCCAGGGCCAGTGCTCTATCCACTGCGCCACCTAGCTGCCCACATACCTCTGTTTTAGAAGAGAGAGGAAGTAAACATCTAAATTATTTGTTGCTATACTTATAACATGAATATATGTATGCATATAGTAATAGGTTTGCTAGGCATTTATTGACTTCTGCTTTCTTCTTTGGAAGTTTTATAGGATTAAATTGACCATAGTTCATATTCTTAAGATAAGTTAATGAACAAGATCTTCAGTATAGGCAAATCATGCATTTACCTAGGATGGCAAAATAAAGGTAATGGTAAGAAAAAAAGTCACTTGCCTGTATTCTTCATTTAGCACTGCATGATCTGGGCCTATCACTGTCCTTCCTTCTTTGTTCCTTGCTACAAGAGTAGGTAGTAGTTAAGGTACAATTTCCATTCTTTTTCTAAATGCATTTTCTTTTTCTCTTCACTATAGCCCACCCAAGTGGCCTATTTTTCTCATCTCTCACATATGTCAAAGTTCTAGGAAATCATAATTTCTTGCCACAAGTAAATGATGAGAATAAGGTCTTTTTTATTTTCAGGATGTGATTCGTGCCATGAATGTGAACCCCAAGATTTCTTTTCCACCTGAAGTTGAGTTTGCCATTATTAGCTGCTTCATCAAGGAGATATGCTGTATTGCTTTTGCAATGCAGACTTTGGATCCTCCCCTAGATATTGCATTTGGTGCTGATGGAGAGATTTTTAATGACTGCAAGTAAGAAAACTTAGGTGCAGAAATAGAAGCTAAAAAAGCTAAGAAATACTTCACAAATCAATTAGAGCATAGCTTCTGAGTCAATGTGGGGCTGCTCCTAACTTTGGGAAAGTGTTGTTTTGAGTAAAGAGCATTGATAAGGGGAGTCAAAAGACATAGATTGACTCTTAGGCTTGTCCTGTCTTCTTATTACTGTTATTACAGCAATAAGTATGATAATTAATGCTATTATAAACCACTTCACCTTGAATAGAGTTTTTTCCTTAATTAAATGGGATTGAATTGTTGTGGTGAAAGTATAACTCATTGGGAGATAGTGTGGATTAATGGGTATCTGATTGAAGTATGTTAGAAGAAAGGTACTGCATAAATACACAATTGTATTATTGAATATTTACTGTATCATCTAGAGCAATGATTCCCAACAATTCCAAGATTATAATTACCTATTTTAGTTTGATATTCCAGTTTCCCTTCCTAAAAATTCTCTATGATGGGCTTTTCTTTCAAATAAGTAGAAATTAAAGCTAATTTTGTCTTGAACATTTTAAAATCTGAGTTGAACATTTAAATCTTACCTCTCCAGATAAATGGGATCTCTCTAAGTTGTTACTGAACCAGAATTGTCAATCACAGTTCTAGGTCTTTGTTCAGTTTTTAGGGTTTTACTAACCCTTAATGGCTTCTCTAGCCATACATGATCAGAGCTCATGTAAGGGGAGAATAAGTACTCCTTCATGCCACATACAACTCACAGGAAAGATGGATTTCATTGTACCTATTATATCTGTTTTGTAGTTGCTGCCATTGCTACTCCTAGTTTTCAATCAATGTCTAAGTTTCAGATAATTTTTCTTTTGCTTGTTTTGCGAGGCAAAACAATGTAATCTTCTTAATATTAAAAATGCAATCTTCCTCATTCCTTTTGTATAAATCTCTCCTTAGGGAAATTTACAACCCAGAATCATCTACAAACTTCTTAGAATCATAAAATTATGGAATATTCAAATTACAAAGGGATCCCAGAGGCCATGTAGTCCAACATTTCTCCCAGGGTGGAATCCCTGACAGAGGCTTTACTGACTTTTGATTAAATACATCTAGTTGAAAGAAAGCTCCCTGACACTCAAAGTAGACCATGACACCATTAGACATATCTGCTAGTTAGAAAGTTCTTCTGTATGATGAGCACCTACCTGCTGCTTTATACCTTTCACCCACTGATCTTGGCTCAATCTACAGTAGCTAAGGAGAAGTCAGTGACTTTTATGTTATTTCCCTCAGTTTTTTTTTCTTCAAGCTAAACATACCTATTCATTTGAACTATTTCTCAATAGATATGCTTTAAAGATTGCTCACCATCCTGGTCATTCTATTGTGTACATGCTCCACTTAATTGTACCTAATAGTACATATTGCCTCACATCTGGTCCCAGAAGTACAAAACTTACTTATGTTGTTTATTTTTCCTTATCTAGCTAATTAATATAATTATTAATATAATGCTATTATATATTTTATATAATAAAGAATTAATATAATGATATTATAAGTCAGTTTAAACTAGAAGTGACTCTGGTGGTGATCCATTATGGATTCATTCCAGTTTCACATTATTCTCAGCTTATCTTTATTTACTATGATAAAATTCTCATACATGTGTTTAAAATAGGTATCGCCGCAGCTGTGACTCTGATTTCACGGCTCCCTTGGTCTTCTATCATGTGTGGCCTGCTCTGATGGAGAATGAAATTATCATTATGAAGGGAGAAGCCGTCACCAAGAGAGGGGCTTTTGTACGGTGTCATTGTGGAGTCGAAATTCATCGAATCTGTTTGCGTCACAGATTCATGGCACTTTTTGTACCCAGACGAATTATGTTCCATTGATTCCACAAAGAATTTCATAAAAACAATCATTTTAAAAGGTTTCACGTAAAGGGGAGGAAGTATGTGGTTCAATGGATAGGCTAGAAGACAACTAAGTCTGTTCTTTGGCTCTACCACCGATTCACCATGTTTTCCTGGGCAGTAAGCTTCCCCATCTATAAATGGGAGAAGTAATATACCTTCACCCTCTCAGGAATATTGCGAGATTATATAGGCAAAGTCCTTTGACCCATGCTGTAATGGAGACCCTGTGTAGTCCTATTCATTTTTAAATTATCAATTAATCTTAAGGATTTTGCCCAAATCTTTATATCACTTAATTCCAAGAAATCATGAATCTGATCATATTTCCCCCTCCTTTTTAGTGAGGAGGTGAGGGCATGAGAATTGAAGCTAATGTAACTCATGGATTCATTGCCTCCTGTGCACAAGCATTCTGTTCTGTGCATGATTTTCGCACTTGGTCACCAAAATGGGGTTTGATTGGGAGAACCTTGATGGGTTTCATTGGCGGTTGTGAGTGTGTGGATATTCTGTATAATGTCCATCATATAGTTTGTATCACTGTGCTTCCTGGAAAGCATTGTCAGTTTTGTGGTGGAGAGTAAATTTCTCCTAGTCATTACATAAGAGCACAGAAGATAGCCTCTGTTTCTATTTTCTTTGAATTGGTAGATGGGGAGGGTAATGACCACAAGGGGATATCTGGATAACAAGGGGAGAATTAAACCCAATAAGTTTATTGCAGAATTTCAATTTGTAATGAATTAAAGGGAGTTTATGAAGCATATTATGGATAAAATCCCATTATGTGAATATAATTACAGTAAAGGGTTCTAGATAGCAAAACCATTTCCATGTTTCAGTGAGACAGAAATAGAAAAGAGATATTGTTGAACTGGTTGTAATAACCTTTATATACTGAAAGACCCTATGCAACAAATGTTCCTTCCAATTCCTGCCTTGTAATAAAGCACCTGTTTGCATTGCAGAAGGAATTAGAGAGATATTTGATGGTCCTCATGTTCAAATAGCAATAAGTTTTAAAATTCACTTACCTTTCTCACATCAAAGATCAGAACTTGTTACTCTTTAAATTCCTAAAACAAAATGACATTAAACAAATAGATGAAACTTTGAGGAATATGAGATTAGTGGGATGGAGGATACCACCACCTCCCTTTTTCTTATCAAAAGTATTTCTTTTCCATTTGTTAATTAGCTGTATTTCCTTATGTTATAGACTGTGAATGTAATTTCTAGTAATTGACTCATTTTAACAAAATTATACTGGCACAAAGAAATTGGATGTCCCTTAGAGTTCTTTGTAATGGGATTTTATCAGAGAAACACTACAACCTGTTACTAAATATAGTATTTGATAGTTATAGGAAACAAAAGTGGTATAACTTATACTGATGGTCAGTAGTAGAAGACTGGTATCATCAATAACAATTGTATCCAAAGCTATTCCCATACCTAGCGTTAAGTTGTGTTGTTACTTTTTCACAACCATGTGACTTTTTCTTTTCTGTCCTCTGATATAGTGGTCATCTGTGAAATGTGTCAACAGAAGTAGGAGTCGAAGTCTAAGCCCTGTCCCTCAGCATGGTAGCCCGTGTAAAAGTGGGGTATTTATCACTCTAATCATCTTAAATTCTATGAAACTAATTTTTATGTTGAGGAGTCAGTAACTTCCATTCCTTTAACAGTCCTTATAGGAAAATCAATAGTTATGTTGGTCTGAGTATTGGCCAAACTTTCCCCACGTCTGGTCTGTAAAAAAACCTGTGCTTATAATCTCACTCTTTATTTTTTTTCCCTTTTTAGGTAAAAATTAGTAAAACATTTTATTTGAATTGAAAGAAATGTAAAATAATACATTTCACTGTGAAATATACTTTAACATAATAATTTTGTATAGTTTTCAGTTTAATGTCTATGAATGTATGTATGTATATAAATATATACATATGTCTATGTATGTGTGTGTACATATATATGTTAAACATATATATACACACATAGAGATAATGTATTTTCAAAAGGTTCTCATGTTAGGGTTGCAGTATATATTCTAGGGAAAAACCTCTGTTTGGATCAATATAGTGTCCATCTATGGGTAGAGCAATAATTTGCCAAGCTAGCATGAGGCACTGACTTTGGATTCCAAGGATCAATGTTCAAGTTCTGCTTTTGCCACTATTTGCATAACCCAGAGAAAGCCATCTCATTTCCTGGGGCCTTCAACAAAGTCAGTTCAGCAATAGGTGCCTACTGTGTATACAAGGCCCTGTGAGGGGTAAGACACATACATAAGGTGGGTATGAGTCAAGGTAGAGAAAGGAGGAGGACAAAAGAAGAGTCTATACCAAATGCTATGATAAACATGAGAGAGAGATCACTTTCAGCTTCATGGAGAAGGTAGCAGTTGAGCTGGGTCTTGCAGGGAGCAAATGATTTCAACAAATGGAAGTGAGGAAGGAGTGTATGTTCCAGATAAGAAGTGGGAAAAGGCAAGACAAGAGTAAAGAATGACTAGTAGCATAGTTTGTCTGTAACACAGCATGTACTAAGGAGAGTAGGAGGATAGAAATCTGGAAAGATAGATGGGAGGCAGATTGTGGAGGGCAGGATCAGATCCTAAAGTGGGCAGCATAGGAGTGCACATTGAATTTATTATGCAACACATGAAAGTTTTTGTTTTTTTTTAGAACTGTCATTTTTATTATATTACCTCAGCTTAGCCATGAGCAACTGATGTTTTTCCAATTATTTAGATTTGACTTTATTTGTGTGAAGAGTGTTTTGTAATTGTGTTCATATAGTTCCTGGGTTTCTTTCTTTTTGTTTGTTTTTTGCTAGGCAATGGAGTTAAGTGACTTGCCCAAGGTCACACAGCTACTAAGTGTCAAGTGTCTGAGGCTAGATTTAAACTCAGGTCCTCCTAACCCCAGGGCCAGTGCTCTTTCCACTGCACCACCTACATGCCCCAACACATGAAAGTTTTTGAGCAGGAGAATGATTTCTCAAATCTGTGCAATAGGAAGATTATTTTGGCAGTTATATGAAGGATAGATTGGAAGGAGAGACCTGTGGAAGGGAGACCAGTTAGGAAGCTATTGAAATAGTCCAAGTGAGAAGTTTGTGGGGGTGGCCTGGAGAGAAGGAGTTGGGTGTCAGAGATGTTGAGAAAGAAAGCGCTGATATAGCTTCACATTTGATCATGTGTGGGGACTGTGAGGGAGGAGAGGAGAAAGTCAGAGAAGGCTGAGATTTTGCTCCCAGGTATCTTGGAGGATTGTGGTACCATCAACAGGAATGCTGCTGTTTACTGTTCTACAGAGAATGGTTTATAAACCTAGCAAGAATCAAATTTACTCCACCTCCCCATTAGATTTTAATACCTTTTGTTCTAATTTTTGAATGAAAATCATACATAAAATAGAGATTACATTATCTTGGGTTCTCTTGGGCCCTAGTTCCAGTTTCCTCTTTAACTTACGTACATGAACCTGGAAAAGCCGTCTAAATAGATTGATTTGTACTTTTATGACACATCTTTTTAATAGTTAATAAAGCAACTTAGTAATAGCTAACATTTATGTAGTGCTTTAAATTTGCAAAGCATTTTACCTGTTGTTTTATTTGATCTTCATAACAACACCATGAGGAGTGTAGGGGCTATTATTATCCTCATTTTACAGATAGGGAAACTGAGACACAGAGAAGTGACTTGCCCAGGGTCACAAAACTAGTTAATATCAAAGATAGGCTTTGAACCCAAGTCTTCTTGTCTCCAACTCCCTTGCTCTATCCTCTGGGCCCCATAGCTGCCTCAATTTAAGACAAACTAACATTAAGTCTCCAGTTTAAAAAATATATATATATATATGTATATACACACACATATATTTCTATTCCATAGAGTCTAGCAAGAGCTACAACTGGTAAACAATTTTAGAGCAAAAAATATTTCTGAATAATAATTATATATAATAATATATAATATATAAGAATAATTCAGAATAATTCTGAAGTGCTTTGGAGCCACTCTTTATCTGGTATTAGGAAAAAAACAACAACTGTGTTATAAGCTTAAATCCCATCAATCATTGGCCTTTTGTTGTTGTTCTATGCTTTGTAGGCATCAAGAAGCCGAAGCCCTTCTCCATCAAGAGATATCCATACAAGTAAGTGGAGATTAGATTAATTTAGATTAGCTAAATTCTTCAAACACTTCCTAGCTCTGTCAGTCTCAGAATGTGTCTTTTTTGATGGATGGCCCACTCCAGTTGTATTTCTCAGTGATGCTAATGTTCCTGGTTGACACAGGCAGTGTCTTAAGAGGTAGAAGGCAGAAAACTTGGATTCCAGTCCTTGCTCCGCCACTGACTTCCTTGTTGGCTTTGGGACTTAGGACAAGTCATGGAACCTCTTGGAGCTCAATTTTGGGGGTCACATAAGATACGTAGGTGAAAACACTTTGTAGACTGGACAGTGCTATATAACCATAATAAACATGGGCATTATTATTCTCATGTCTTCTGCTCTTGACCATTTGCTAATGTCGCAGAAGCAGACAATCGTGCTCATCCCTTAGAGCTGCGTAAGGTTCTCTAAGGTATGAAGAGTCTTCAGCAAAGACAGTCTGGCTACTACTCTGGGAGATTGCTATGAACCTAGCGTCTTCTTCTTTCATTTCACGCATGCTAAAAGAAATGAAAAGGAAGTGACAACTCTGACCATGTATGTTTTTCTCCACTAGGGTTTTAAGTTGACTGGAAGTGTTGCTTTGCTCCTGTCCGTCTGGACAAATCAACGCCAGTGGTGCTTCCTTCTGTCCTAAGAGTTCTTCAAACCTCACTTAAAATAATGTGAATGGCAATTCTGTATCACTCGAAGGGGAGAGTTAAATTTTTTTTTTGGCCTAGTGTGTTTTGATAACTTTAGATATATTGCTTTTTTATATCTTTTTTTTAAAGAAATTAATTCAGTTAATTTGATAAAAATGCATAGGTGTTTATGATCATATTCATTTGATACAATGCTTACTCCATAGTTTCAGGAACTCCATTGTTAAATACCATACTGTATTTTAGCAAACTCTAGAAACAAAGATAAAAACATCTTAATTGATCAACGTTTAGCCAATTCGAAACAACACAACAGGACATTTAGTTTCACAGTCCAGTCATAAACATCACATGTGATCAGACTAATTTTAAAACAATGTTATCACATGATGCCTTTTTGGTTTTGTTTTACCTTTTGGGAGATAGCATTATCTTAGGCTAGGAAAACTTCCATTCTATCCCCAGAGTTAATTATCTTGTTTCAAATGTGAAAAGTTTTTAACTAACAAGTTTTTACTTGGCTTCCCTGTGCATTCTACCCCAAAGTATAAATATCAGGTCATGAGAATTACTTTGCTTATTAAATCTTGACTGTCACTTGAGACAGGAAATCTGTCAATTAGTGCTTATCTGCCCTATTTTATCTTTTGGGATTACTTTGCTTTTGCCAATGCATATCTGAAGTTTGACAATACTTACTTGATATTTGTTCTTTAGCATGTCCAATGAAACACACATAAAACCCAATTTTATTTGAATGAAATCACCCCAGCTCCTAAAATTGGTGTAGTTGTTTCCTTCTTTCCTAGTAAGCTTTTCCTTTATTTGCTAAATAAATAAAAAAATTTTTTTAAAAATCATATTACTATACAGTTGCCTCCTTGGGATCTGATTTTATTCTTTATCCTCTTCACCTGTAGGATCAGCCTTGAGCACAAGCAATACTTGACTATTTGGACAAATGTACTTTTACAGAGGAACATAGTACTTGTTGTAACAGCTCAAGAAATGGGTTTATTAAGCTCATTTAAAAAAATGCCTGGTACTTTAGATGATGAAGAAAACTCCTTTTGAGAAATCTTGCCAGCTCTAGCTTGCTGAGCAAATGGTAGAGGACAGAGGTGTGAGATTCTTTTCTGCCTTGATTGTAATTATTTGCTAGTTCCTGTAAGTGTCAAGTTGATTTTTTTCCTTCCTCTTAGTGTTTGTATGTTACCATAGCTGTGAAAGCATGCCATAGAGGAAAGAATATTGAGGTAGGGGTCAGGAGAATTGGGCTCTGCTCAGCCCCTGATTTTTATAACTCATGGCAAGTCAAGGAATCAGGGACTATTACTATTGAGAGGTGGGACAACCGCTGTAATCTGCATCCTCATGGAGCAAAGTGCTCTATAATATTCTCTGTGGGCCTTACTTTACTCATCTATAAAACAAGAGAGTTAAACTTGGTGATCTCAATAGTGGCTTCTAGTTCTCACATTCTATAATTCCCACTCTAATAGTTCAACTAAGATCCCATTGCATAAAAAGACAGGAGCTTATTTATCAAGCTGGTTGTTATATGCGTTTTACTGTGGTAGTTTAGTGCTTCTATAGGTCTTTGGTCCTGTTGAACTGTGCTATAACTGAATTGGAAGACCACAGTTTTCTGAAAGAACTCTGAGAAATTCCATATAACTAAAACAGGAAGACATTCTCAGCTAGGTCGGTCTTGTTTTACCATCATTTTACCTTCGTCTTAGAGACAGTGAAAATGAAAGAGTCTTTTCCTATAGTTTGGTGAATGGTTGTTTCTGCATCATTGCAATGTCCTATGATAGTACAGTTCAGACAAATTGAGCTTTTGTTGAAACAAGTTCTTTGCAGTGAAGTTCTTTCCCCAAATCTTTTCATATTTTAGTGAGGTCCTTCACACATCAAACACCTGTTAGACTCTGGGATGTAGTTTCTAGATTGTTATTGGTTTTTGTCCTTCAAATATCAAAGGACTAAATCACCCTGAAAGTGAAGCAGAATAACTCTGTTTATCTCACAAGGGCTTATTTAACAACCAAAACAAAAATGACAAAACAAATTTGCTCTGAGTCATCCATTGAATGTCAATACAAACAACATCCCAGGCGCAAGAGCACATGTGACCAAGAGCTGCAGCTGTTACTATTCTTTCTACGTTGTAAGCAGCAAATGAATATGATCGTTGGGGTTTATGCTACGTTCCAATATAGTATTAGCCATGATTGCAGTGATAATTCTGAAATGATGAGTTGAAGTGTGACATGAAGTAAATTTTAGAAATGCTGTTTAGAAATTGAGTGTGCCCTGCGTATCAGTGCTCTTGGAGCTGATTGTAACTAGTAGCAGCTATAACTCTCGTCTCTGAATTCTGACACCTGGGGATCAATTTGTGGTGGGGGTTGCCAGGCATAGGAGGGTAGGTTTCTCTTTTAGACAAGGATACAAGTTTCATAATTGTGCCATCTGCAATCACAAAATGCTGAGATTGGGCTGTTTTCTGTGACTCACCTAGAGTGCATTTTGCACATAGAAGGATGGAAAATAAGGGGAGTAGTGGAGGACACATTTTCAGCTCTACAGTATTCCTATATCACTGTATACAGGGGTGGGCTCAAGGTCCCTCAGCACATATGCCCTCACAATTTAAGATTTAAACCCATTTAATGAACAGTGAATTTAGCCAGAGTTTGATATGGTCAATGGGCTGAAAATCCAGATCTGATATCACAGAATTCACTTTGAACCATTTGGAAGGGTATTTCCTAAAGTTAAGTGACAAATGTGAAATATCAGAAAACAGCCACTAGGAAGGGCTTTTATAACAACAACAGCTAATATTTACGTAGTGTCTTACATTCATTATCACGTCTTATCCTCACAATAACCCTGTGATATTGTTATTACATTTTGTAGATTAGGAAACAGATTTGCAAAGGTTGAGAGACTTGCTCAGAGTGGCAAAGACTGTTCAAAGATGAAATAGGATTTCCTGAATCCAAATTCAGTGTTATTTCTTTTTTTTTCTTTTCTTTTTTTTACCACCCCAAACTACTAATATTCAACCTTCAGTATGGAAGAAAATATTTAAGAGAACATGGATATACATGAAATGATGTTCTCCGAATAGAGGACAATATACTATAATATCATTGTAAAGAGAATTTGTATTCATTTTGTAGAATGAAAGGGATGCCCTCTCACATCACCGCCTGCCTTAGAATCCAAAACCTACCCGCTGTTCCTCGGATTTGGCCTTCCACCTGCACCCCTCTTCCTTTGTCCAGGCTGTCCCTCATACCTGAATGTGCTCCCTCTTCACTGGCGCTTTCTAGAATCTTTAGCTTCTTCAAGACCTAGCTCATATGCTACTTCCTATGGGAAATCTTTCTGATCGCTTAATTTTTTAGTATTTTCTCTCTGTCTCCTCAAATTATCTTGCTTTACTTATCTGCTTGCATGTTGTTTTTGCCTGTAGAATGTAAGTTCCTTGAGGGCAAGTACTTTTAAAAATTTTGGTCTTTATCTCCAGTACCTATAACAGTGCCTTGCAACACAGTAGGCAGGATGACAAGCAGGATTACTTTGAAAGATTACTATGTATTTGCTAATCGCTGAAAGATAAATAGTCTAGCAAAAACTTAATACATACTTTTGTACTGAATTGAATTGACAAGTACCTCAGAGATCAGTAAGTCCAACCTTTCTCTGAAGCATCATCTTGGCACAGTAGACAATTGACGGGGGGGTGGGAAGAGGGGGGAAAGTCAGATTTTTAGGGGCTCCAGGAAGACCTTAGAGTCTAAAATAATCCTCCCTCAAGCTAATGCCTGCAATCTTCCCTAGTCCTTAAAGCTTCATTCTTTTAGTTTAAGGGTTGATCCTTTTAAAATTTTATTGCTTTTCAGCAGTATTGACTTTGCTATTATTACTCAGACCTTTCTGTGAATGGGTTTCAGACAATTTACTGAGAGTAGGCTTTGACAGCTGGATTTGAAGAGAGCCCTAAAAAGGGGTAGGGGTTGGGGGTAGAATGGATAAAGAGGAGCAGGGAGGCCAGGGCACTAAAGCCATCACTGAAGTCAGCTTTCTCTGCCTCACACATACATTTACCAGTTGGTTGGTGTAAAAGTCTTGTACTTTCTCTATATACTCATTAGGCAACTTTGTTCTTAGAGAGTGGTGTTTCTAAGGCCAAGGGCCAAGGTTGACATCTATAAACACACTGGATTGCCTAAGCCAGATGCTTTTGATGACAAATTATAGGCTTTAAAACAAATTTTATGTCTGTAGACTGTTCTTAGCTTGATTTTAAATCTTCCCGACTTTGCATATTAAAAAAAAAAAAAGAAAAGAGAAAACAATGCATGTGTTTTTTGTTTGTTTGTTTGGAATAATACATTTCTTCTGAGTGCGGTAAGAGAGGTGGTACACAATAATATAAGAAGTTTGTATTCATTATGTGGACAAAAGCTGAAGATGCCCATAGAGCATTTCACAATAAGATAAAGAAATCCTTCCCTCTGGGCAGCTAGGTGGCACAGTGGATAGAGCCCTGGCCCTGGAATCAAGAGGACCTGAGTTCAAATCTGGCCTCAGACCCATAACACTTACTAGCTGTATGACTCTGGGCAAATCACTTAACCTCAACTGCCTCACCAAAAAAAAAAAAAAAAAAAAAGAAATCCTTCCCTCCCCATGTTATTCCACTTTACCTCATTTTTCAGAAGTAGATTTGAAATTACCACTGATTTCATTGGAAACTGAGTTTCATAAGGGTCCCTAATGATAGAGACCTTTACTCTTAAGTATGAAGGGATCTAATAGTAGCTTATGACAAGCAGAATTACTTTGAAAGATTACTATGTATTTGCTAATCACTGAAAGATAAATAGTCTAGCAAAAACTTAACTCACTCATAATTGCATCCTCCATTATCTGGCAAAGATCTAAAATTCAAGACATATAGGAAATTAATACAAATATAGAAGAACAAAAGCTATTCTCCAATGGTCTATTAGCAAAAGCATGTAAAAAAATTGTCAAAAAATCACAAACTTTTAACAGTCAAATGAAAATTTCTTTCAAATCACTAATAATAAGAGAAATGCAAATCAAAACAACTTTCTGATTTCACCTCATACAAAGATGACGAAAGGTGGGAATAATTAGTGTTGGAGGTGGTGTTAAAAGGCATATTAATATGCTGTTTTTAAAGCTATGAATTGAGTCAATTCTGGAAATTCTTGGAATTCTACTAAGAAGTGACTAAAATGCCCAAAAACTTTGACCCAGAGATCTCACTGCTAGGCATATACTCCAAGAAGGTAAAAAAAAAAAGTCCTATATACACTAAGTTATTTATTGTGGCATATATTTTGTAGTAGCAAAGAATTGGAAACAAAATAGATGCCTGTCTATTGTGTAATGGCTGCACAAATTGCTTGCACATGAATGTAATTAGATTATTACTGAACTGAATAAATTAATAAATATAAAATGCAAACAAGCATGGGAAGATTTATGTAAATTGATGCAGAGTGAAGTAAGTAGAACCAGGAAAACAATATATACAATGACTACAACAGTGTAAATGGAAAGAACAAAAGAAAATTTTTAAACTCAATGCTTATATACTTATAAGGACCAACCTTGACTCTGAAAAAGAGTTAAGATACTGCATCTTCTTCCCTTCTTTTCAGAGGTGTTAGACTTTGAGTGTGGAACAGGACCTATTCTACTTAGACTACATTGATGTGTTGATTAGTTTTACAGAAGTGCTTTTATCTCACTCTCTTTTTTATTCTTCATTATAAAGGATAGCCCTCTGGCTAGGATGGAAGGAGGGATATAAACAAAAGATATAAAAAAACCAAAAGTATCAAAACATTTAAAGAAAAAAGAATATGATGCTAGGAGGAAAAAAAATTTAGATAAGACACATTTCATTCCTTCAGTATCTCTAAATAAATAGATATGTGGGGCATGATATTATAGCATACCAAATCTTCAGCATAAATTATCCCTAAAATTTATTATTGTATATATACTCTACAGACAAAATCATTTTTGTCCAAATGGTTACACTTCCTTGCAGAGAAATCATCTATAAGATTTGTTATGCCATCCATCACTCATTTCCATAATGAAAAACTTTGGAATGTTAATTTGATCTGTGCTTTGGGGACATTTGATAATTTGACACAAAATCTTGAAACATGAAAACTTTTACAGGTCTGATACCCCTAAGAACATGATGGAATGAGAATAATCACATACATATGAGTATAACAAGTATGTAGTGATGGGCTATGTAACTAAGCATATCACTGAAAATAAAGAGAAATAAAACAAGGAACAGAAGAAGAAAAGTTACAGAATAGCTATTTCCTTACCTTTCTTAGAGTTTTACATTTTCTTTTGTTGGGATGTTATGTTTGAACATGATTTCTGTGTTAAAGTTGGTGAACATATTTCCTGTCATATGTATTTGTATTGTAGGGTAACTGGCCCAAATGGAGAAAGGGTTGGCCTTGAAGTTGGAAAGAGCTGGATTTAAGTTTTACCTCTTAACATATTCTGGTCACGTGATTAGGGAAGTTCCTTAACTTCTTGGTGCCTTTGGCAACTCTAGTAATCTTAAAATATAGATGAATTGCTGATTTGTCTCATTAGTAGTTACACAACCATTAAATTGTAAGTCTTTCCAATGGGTGCTGGCTACTTTACACTTGGGACAGTTTTCATGGTAGTTCATCATTAGATTGTGCTCAAGAAAAACTCAAGAAAGTGCAAAAAAATGTATATTATGTAATGCAGTCTTAACTTTGGTCTGTATTTCTAAACCCTGAGCAGTAAAAATCTTTAGGGCTCCTCTTCCCCATCTCCATCTGTGCATGGTGTTAAAGGCAATAGGGGAAAATCAATGAAACTAACTTTCCTTTCCTTAGTTCTGCATCATGATCCCAAACATTAGGCCCTTGTGCTGGCCTTCTTTAGTCAGAATTTTACCCACAGCTGAATGCAGCTGAGGTAACTTGGCTATTTCTCTTTACATAGGAAAAACCCAAATGCCTTAGCATTGTGAAGCACTTGACGTTTCCATGTGAGAAAATCCAAGACTTTTGTAAGGTTCGAAAAACAAACACAAATTCCTATCCTTGTAACTTTTATTGCACTACCAAAAAATGGGTCCCATCTAAACTTATATAGGAAAGGAGAACAGACACAGTTCAAATTGGAGCCCATTGTGAATCTGAATACATGAGCTAAATTCTTCCAGAAGATCAGTTGCTCCCTTCCTGGATTTAGCTTTTCTTCATCAGACAGCAAAAGAGAGATACTGTGAAATAAAAGCTTATATATAACTCTTTTTTAAAAAAATATTTGAGTTCTGAATTCTCTCCCTCCTGCTTGACTCTTCCCCACCTATTGAGAAGGCAAGGAATGTATCAATTATACATGTAAAACCATGCAAAACATTTCCATATTAGCTATGTTGCAAAAAAAGGGGAAAATTATGCTTCAATCTGTGCTTGGACTTCATCAGTTCCCTCTCTAGAGATGGATAGCATTTTTTCATAAGTCCTTCAGAATTGTTTTGGATTTGTATTGCTGAGAATAGCTAAGTCATTCACAGTTGATCATTGTACTATTGCTATTATTGTGTATAATGTTCTCCTGGTTCTGCTCATTTAATTTTGCATCCATGATATGTTTTTCCAAATTTTTTGAAAATATCCCTTTCATAATTTCTTATAGCACAATGGTATTCCATCACAATCATCACAACTTGTTCTGCCATTCCCTAATTGATGGCCATCCCCTCAAGTTCTAATTCTTTGCCACCACAAAAAGCTGCTAAAAATATTTTTGTACATATAGATCCTTTGCCTTTTTCTTTGATCTCTTTGATATACAGACCTACTAGTGGCACTTCTGGGTCAAAGGGTATATACAGTTTTATAACCCTTTGGGCATAGTTCCAAATTGTTCTCCAGAATGGCTGGATTAGCTCACAACTCCACCAACAACATGTTAATGTCCCGATTTTTCTACTTCTCCTTCAACATTTGTTATTTTCCTTTTTTGTAATAATAGCCAATCTGATAGTTGTGAAGTGGTACCTCAGAGGTGTTTTAATTTGCATTTCCCTAATTAATAGTGATTTAGAGCATTTTTTTCATATGACTATAGATAGCTTTGATTTCTTCTTCTGAAAACTGCCTGTTCATAGCCTTCAACCATTTATCAATTGGGGAATGACTTTATATACAACTCTTGACTATGGTCAGTACCCTTCAGTATTGGACACTGGAAATTAGAATGAATCTGTTGCCCTGCAAAACCTCTCATCCCATGTCCACCTGTGTCTAGTTTTAGAGGCAACAACAACCGCAAAAGAATCACCAACTTTGGTGCAGAGAAAAGAATCAATCTTGGTTCTCCTGTCACCAAATGTCATGTTCATATCTTTCCAGAAGATGGCACTGTTGCTTAAGAAATGGAAAGGAAAAAAATCTAATAAAATTCAAAATAGAAAATAAATTCCTGGAGTATGTAACTTAATTGTGAGTTTGATGGTCCCACGTAAATTGAGAGGATAATTTCAGCTGTTAAAAGATGGCCCAGGAGCGAATTGTGAAGAGTACAAATGTAAACCTGAAGTGTTTAAATACCTCATCATATTACTCATGAATTTGTGTACTTTGTCCACATTAGGGAAGTAGGAGTTACTTCTATGCCAAATCCCTGTTGTTCACCTTAAACATGTGACCTAGCGCAGCAAGATGGTACAGTGGTTAGAGCTTCTGGGCTTGGAATCAGGAAGACCCATCTTCCTGAGTTCAAATCTGGCCTCAGACACTAGCTGTGTGAGTCTGGGCAAGTCACTTAACTGTTTGCCTCAGTTTCCTCATCTGTAAAATAAGCTGGAGAAGGAAATGGCAAACCACTCCATTTTCTTTGCCAAGAAAACTCCAAATGAGGTCACCAAGAGTCGGACACAACTGAAAACAACTAAATAATGTGATCTAAGCTTACTACTATAGCCCAGAGTTGTTATTGGGGAACATAGTTTTTTAGCAAATACTTTTGGTGCTCTATGGACTTGTACTGAAAGTAATAGAGAACTTTATCCTTAAAGCATCCGTGGAGTTTCCTTGATTATTAGCTACTTCTATTCAGTGTACACACATTGGGATTGAGCATGAGATTCAGGGCCAAAGAATGCTGAGGAATTCTAGTTTCTTGCCTGGGAAATGAAATAAAACAAAAAGATCCCTTTCCATCTCTGACATTCTAGGATTCTAACAGAATGAGTATCTCTCAGAGTTACTCTAGTGACTAACCAAACTTGTGCAGAAAGAATTGAAAGAGGCTATAGCAGTTAGGGAGCCAACATTAGCAATAGCTCATCATCATTTAAATCATTTTTAGTTTTTACTGATATGTTCTGTTTTTGCATCATTTTCATTTCCCAATATATCCTCACCTCCATTTCTTAGTTAGTGAGCCAGCATTTATAACAAAGAACAAAAAAGAAGGAAAAAAAAGCAATTCAGCAAAACTAATTTAGGTGTATGCCAATGGACTTTCACAGTAGGATCTGCAATGTGCCACATCCATAATTCTTCACTTCTACAAAGAAGAGTGGGAAATGAATTTTCTCCTCTCTTCTTTGGGGACAAGCTTACTTATTATAATAGCTAACACTTAAAGATTTGCAAAGCACTTTTACATGTATTAACTCAGATTTTTTTCCTATCCATCCATTCTGTATATTATTTTCCTGTTCTATTTACTTCGGTCTACATTAGGACATAAAAGTCTTTCCGTATTTCTTTATATACAATAATTTGGTGTATATGGGACCTTTCTATCTTTGACCTCCTTGAGGGCCTATATCCAGCAGTGAGATCTCTGAATCAAAGCATATGGATATTTGAATTACTTTCTTAGCAAAATTTCAAATGGCTTTCCAGAATGGTAGACTAATTCACAGTTTCACCAGCAATATATTAGTGTGCCTATCTTTCCACTGTCTCTTTTTCATTGTCATTTTTATGGTATTCATTTGCTCATATCCAAGAAGATTTATCCTGACAAATATGCAAATTCTCTTTTTGATCTCTCTGGGCCTGCTTTTTGGTATTTTTAGGATCTTATTGTGAAGCAGGAAAATTTATCGTAGATTGCAAGGCCCACCTTTTAAAAGTTGGTTATCTACCTTCATGGAAATTAATAGAAGTTGTTTCTTGAAAGATGGTTTACAGCAGATTTCTTCTCTTGCCTTGTGTTCTCATTCTTATGTTTTAGTGTATCCTTATGAACAAAAGGACAAAATTGTGCAGAACTGGTTAATCAATTGAAATGAATCTTCAGCTGATGGTCACAAGCATAAATTTAAACACCAGCCTCCCATATAAAATTTCTCAAAGGTCTTTTTCTTTATCTGCCCTTCCCCCAAGCTTCCCAGCCCCCAGAACCCTCCTGTTTTACATCTAAATGTAGAGCTAAAGGAGACCACATATGGGTCACTGGAGGTCTCTGTCAGGAATGGATCCTTTTGCCCATTTTTCATACAGGGGTGAGAAAGCCTTATTTCAATCTTTGTTGGAAAGACAATGATTTAGATGAAGATCTTTTTTGTTCTCCTATGTATGCTGAGTGTCATCCTGGCTATGGCACTGCACCTTACCACAGGAACCTTCTTTTTGGAGTGTGTCGAGTATGTCGTTGTTCAGTCATTTCAATCGTGTCCAACTCTTCATGACCCCATTTGGGGTTTTCTTGGCAAAGATACTGGAGTGGTTTGCTATTTCCTTCTCCAGCTCATTTTACAGATGAGGAAACTGAGGCAAACAGGGTTAAGTGACTTGCCCAAGTGTCAGGGGTCAAATCTGAACTCAAGAAGAGATGTCTTCCTGACTCTAGGCCCAGTGCTCTATCCATTGCACCACCTAGCTGCCCCATTATATTATATTGTTATTTATTAATTAGTATATTTATTTATTAGTTTTTAGTAACTTTCAGTGATGGTGATAGGAAAAACAATGGCCAGGACACCAAGAGCTTTATGAACTGTTTCATGGAACAGAACTTTGGTCTCCAGTGTGTATAATGAAAGAGAATGTGGTACAATAGTCGGAGCGCTGAATTTGGAGTCAGAGAACAATAGATTTTAGAATCCACAGAGACCTTAAAGGCAATCTAGTCCAATGACCCTCATTTTACACAGGAGAAAACTGAGGTTAAGTGACTTGTCCAGGGTCAGCATGGGTAGTAATGAGCAGAGGCAGTTTTCAAATCTGGCTTCTCTACTCTAAATACTATGCTCTTTCTGATGCATTAACCTGAGTGCATGACCTTGGCTCTGCCTCTTATTAGCTGTGTGACCTTGGGTAATCCCTACACCTTTCTGGGCCTCTTTTTATCTTTCTTTCTTTCTTTTTTTGGGGGGGAAGGGGAGGGGAGGCAATCAGGGTTAAGTGACTTGATTTGCCCAGGGTCCCACAGGTGCTAAGTATCGAGGCTGGATTTGAACTCAAGTCTTCCTGACTCCAGGACCAGTGCTCTCTCTACTGTGCCGCCCAGCTGCCCCCTCTATTTATTTTTCAAAGGAAAATGTGTCAAATGCATTTGAACCACCTAAGTCCCTTCCACTTCTGAAGCTAGGATCTTGCAATAATTAAGCTATTCTTTCCTATAAAAGTATACTGGTCTGGAATGTACCCATGGTGGTGGCTGGACACCATCCAGTTCCCATCCCATTTGCCCTCATTCTCCTGTGGCCAGGGCTCTCTTAAAGTTCTATCTCATCTGGCTTGATCCTCTCCCCAGTGGAGATTCTTTCTTGTGAATTCTTGTATGGAAATTAGTGTATGCCTTATGAAGAGTTAACTGGTGGGTGATACATAGGTTGGCTAAGTGTACAGTGACAAATGAGTATTTTCTGGGCCCAAGGAACAATGAGTGCTTTATAGAAACCATAGAAAAACATTCCATTTGGAAACAATCCTGCCTGTCCATCCCACTCTCACACTACAGAGTTTCCTCTCCAGGAACAAACCTGTAAATAAACTATAATTAAGCAATTAGCTAGTTTCTCCCAAAGATTCTAGAATTGGGCTCCTAAAATTCTTGAAATGAATAAAAAAGGTTTTTCTTCTCCTCGTCCTCTTCCTAAAATCATTAAACTTTTTTGACACAGAAGAGAAGGCGTTAAGTTGTGAACCAATGTCTAGGTGTACTATGAAAACGAAACACGTCAGGCAAAATGATGCATTTAGGCAATGTGGCAGTCAGTCTGATACCAGAATCCTTGTCTTGTCACAGTCTTTATTCTCCTTGCCTCTGGATCTCCCTCTGCTTTTTATTACCAGAAATCCTAACAGGGAGGACGGGGGAAGGCCCCCGGTTTTAAGAGAATTCTCTTTGCACATTTCCAGTCATAATCCCACCTGACATCAGAACCTTCTCCATGGCAAGCCCATGTAAAGTCACGGCCAAATGATTTTGACTTCAATGTCAGCTTTAACTTCAAACTTCATTTGTTGGGTGAATGGTAGGAGTCAAAGAGGCAGCCTTGTTCATTCTCTCTCAGAGATGAGGAAGGAGATAGACAGAGACAGGATGAAAGAAAGAGAAAAAAAGTCAGAGCGGTTCTCTATAAATAAAATGCTTTCCCAAGTTTTTCTTGAGAAGGAGTGGGCTGTGGATAATGAAACTGGCAGCCTTTGCTTCTCCCTAAGACTTCAAGGCAGCCCTCATGCACTATCTGTGCAATGCACAGGGCTGGAGTTAATGAAGTTGTTTTGGATATGTTCCTGAGGTCAAGACGGGGTGTTTTCATAGAGCAAGTTTCCCTCCCAGTTAATGCCCAGTTCACTTCCAGAATTAGTCTAATAAATCATAGTCACTGCCTCCTGCAGACGCCCCAAACTACTCATTTGCTATGGCCAACTGCACTGACATGTCGGTGATGCGCCACATTTGGCTGTGGGCAACTCTCTTTCAAATGAACATGTTTGCCCAAAAATCCTGAGAGAAAGAAATGAGAAAACACCTAGGGCTCATGTGCTTGGTGACTGGGGACCAGTTATCTGGGTTTGGCCTGTTCCTTGAAATTTATCAGTGGTTTGGGGGAAATTCCCCCATGCCTCAGGAAGGAAAAAGAATTGTTCTCTCTTCTTAAGGTAGCACAGAAACCTGAGTGACTCCAGTGCCATTGTAAACATCAGGTCATAAATGTATCAAATTTAAAATTACAAAATCTGGTACTGTACTGTGTACTCTGTTAGATAACAAAATTTAGCAATGAGTGTGGGTGTTGTGTGTGGAGTAGATGTCCTTCTTGGAAGGAGAGAAATGCAGAGATTTTGGCATTCACATACCTGATCAGGGACTCTTTTGCCCATATATAAAAGTCCTGGAGGCCGTTTTGTACTTGGCCCACGTTGGGCAGAGTATTGGAAATTGGTGACCATCCTTCATGCCCTCTTGATCTCTGAAAGTCAGGTCCTTCCACTCTAGGGACCCTTGGCCCTGCCCTTGATGCTTGCCATGTTGCACAGTGAAAACAACCACCGCATGAAATCATTAGAACAGCATTATAACTTCCATTTTTCATATGGGAAAACTAAGGCCCAGAGAAGTTATTAATAATTATAACAGCTGACTTTTATATTGTGCTTTAAAGTTTATAAAATACTTTTTATATATTAGTTGATTTGATCTTTATGACTGGACTGTGAGGCAGGCAGGGTGGATATTATGACCCTCATGTTAAGTATGAAAAAACAGAAATGTTGACTAACATTCATAGCTATATAGTTAAGTGGAGGAGATGGATAAGACAGGAACCTAGGCCCTCTAACTCCAAGTCGGTGTTCTTTCATGTCCCAAGCACAAGGAGGTACAAGATAAAAGATAATCACCAAATCACAGAGAGACTGAGTTCCTGCCTCACTGTGAAACATCTCAGGGTCTTCCTAAAGAAATCTTAAATCCCTTCTATAAAATCCCAGGTGGCCTTGAATTAGGGGTAACTCATTATTACCTTAGGAAGGCCATTCCACACCGCACAGACAGCTTTAATTGTTAGGAATTTTTTCTTTACATTAAGCTGAAATTCACCCCCTGAAATTTTTGTATTGCTTTTAGTTTTCTCTTTCAGACAGAACAATCTTAATCCTTTTTCAACCCGATAGCCATTCAAATACTTAATGACCTTTTCTGACCATCTCCACCTCATTGGAAACTTGAAATTCATTCCTGAGCCGTTGGCCCTAGGTGAACTTCGGACTTATCATGTGGGGCTCAGTCCTCCACATTTTCTTATCATGCCCACTTGAGGATCTCCTCCTCCCCTTTTCTCCTCTCCTATTTCCAGGTCCTCTTTGTGTCTCGTCCTTCCCCATTATAGTCTAAGCTTCATCAGGATAGAGACTGTCTTGCTTGCTTACGTGTATTTCTCCAGAGCTTAGCAAAGTGACTAACACATAATAAATGCTCCTCCTTTCCTTCTTTCCTCCCTCCCTCCCTTCTTTCTTTCTTCCCTCCCTCTCTCCTCTCACTTCCTCCTTTCCCTCCCTCCTCTCTCTCCCTCTTTTCCTTTCCTCTTCCCCTTCCTCCCTCCTTTCCCCTCTCCCTCTCTTCCTCCTTTCCTTCCTTCTATTCCTTTTCTTTGAACTAAACATTACTAGTTCTTCAACTAATTCTTGTGTTGTATGGTAGCCAGGCTTCTTGTGACCTGGTCACATCCCTCTGGACATGATTCAATTTATCAACAGCTTTCCTTCCTTCTTTCCTTTCTTCCTTCCTTTCCCTTCCTTTTATTTGAATTAAACATTACTAGTTCCGTCAACTGATTCTTGTGTTGTATGATAGCCGACCTTCTTGTGACTTGGACACATTCCTCTGGACATGATTCAGTTTATCAACAGCCTTCCTAAAATGGGCACCTCTCTCATTTTGGACATTATTTTCCTATTAAGAAAACCTAAGAAGAAATTATTTTTTGTGACTACTACGTCACCATGTTGACTCATATTGAGTCTGCAGTTCATCAAAACCTTTAGCTTTTTTTTGTACAAACGGTTGTACAGCCATGTCTCCTCCATCCTACACTTTTGCAGTTAATTCCTTGAACCCGAGTGTGGGACTTCACATTTTAAAATGCTTTTAGATTAGTGGTATCATTGTTTTGGGGGAATTCCCAATGAGGAAACTTCTTCTACAACTTCTACAACTCGGATCAACAACTACTCTACAACTTATAGATTTAGGGGGTTGCCTGGGAGCACTGAGAGATTAAGTAATTTGCCAAAGTTCACACAGCTAGAATTTATCTGAGATGGGTTTTGAACACACCATCAAGATCCTCCTGATTCTGAACCCAGCTCTCTACCCCCTATGTGTAATGGGGAACCCTATTCTCCCTTCCCCCAGCCAGAAAGTCTCTTCAGTTCTATTCTTTCGTCTTTGTTATGACTACTCATTATTTTATTTCCCTTGCTTTCAATTCTTTTTCTTTCTCCAGTGATTTTTGGCCTGTAGCTCCCTTCTTCCTATGGAAGACACATGGACTTCTCCCTTCTTAATATGTAGGACAAGACACATGAACTTCTTCCTTCTTCCTACGTAGCCAGGGTTTTGAGCCTAGGGCCTGCACTGAGAAACTCCACTGTCATGGGCAGCATCATTGCTCAACCCAGGACAACATAATAGGCAGGTTACCAGTTTCCTGCTGTAATACTATCTCTGTCATGGCACTACCTTGTGAACTAGAGTTAAAACACAAAAGAGGTTCTTAATAGCTCCACCAAAATAGTAGTAGAGGACTAGTTCCAAATATGACATCTGGCCAAAGGGAATTTCCCTGGGCAAATGATACCATTGGTGAGGCAGAAAGGTGGCAGAGATTTTAAAACCAGGAGCGTTGTGCAGTAATTGCACAGCCTCAACAACCAATAGGAAAAATTGTGCATGACATAACCAAAGAGCCATGATTTACAAGGTGGGAGGGACTGCACAGTAACTCTTCTGAAGCATAGATGGAATTTTTTTTTTGGTGGGGGGGAAACTGCAATTAACCAAGAAAGTCAGACACCAATTCTGCTTTAACAAGATTGTCTTTGAAGATGCCCTTAACGTGAATCTCTAGAAGCAATTGGCATCATTTTTGATCTGGTCTGGAGCTTCAATGAGAGAAAGGCTCTCTTTTGGGTTTCCATGTTTGTGGTCCTCACCTTGGCTATAAAGAGCAGCCTGTTTCTTAGGAGTAAAGTTGTCTCTAGTCCTAATGGAATTGCTTTGCTAAACGAATTCTCATTATCCTCTCCACACTACTGCTGGGGAAGCTTAAGGAAACTTATGGAGCCGCCCCCCCCCCCCCCCACTCCCTTATTAAAATCTAGACCGAGAGCAAAGAGGCCTCCCTCAGGCTCAATTTGACTGCTACCCTCACCTCCAAAACACACTCTAATTGGCTTTGGGAGACTTGGGAGAATTTTTTTCCCCTTCAATGATGTGTTATTCTAATTCTTTATTCACTAAATCCCTTCCCGACTGGTCTCACTTTTAATAATTAAAAAGTCAATTAAATCAAATCTATAAACACCGGCAATGTATGGCTTTTGTTTCATTTGGAGCCTGACTGGAGTGAGGGGCAGACAGTTTATAGTGTTTTCTGGGAGGAGCTAGAGGGGCTTGTTAACCAGGGAAAGCATCGCTCACTACAAGCTGGCCTTCCTGAGCCCACGGCACTAATCAAGACCAGATTCAGCCTGACATGAAACTAGAGCTGACAGGCCACTAAGCAGGCGGTGGAATGTAAGAAACTTTGAGTTGAGCAGCTGGAGGCCCACAGCTTTGGGAGAACCCAATTCTGAAATGTAATTTCAGCTCTGTTTCTCCATTTCTAGGTGATAGGAGCCCAGCTCAGACCCTTGGACCCCAGGAAAGTTGCATTGAGCCTTTTGGCTCTTTCTAGTCTCTGACTAGTAAGCTTAGAAGGTTGATCAGTACGTTTTTGAAGGTTAGATTGGTAAGAAATTTTTTTCAGTGGGGAAGCAAGCATGGTGGCATGGAAAGAGAATCAGACTTGGAATCAGAGGACCTTGCTTCAAGTTCTGCCACATATTTATTATATGATCCCTAATTTCCCCTCCAGGGCTAACGTTCTGTGATTTTGATTTTATATTTATATTTGTGGCTTCCTTGAGTTGCCAGAAAAGTTGGTAGGGAAAAAATACAGTGAATATTATAATGGGTTAGATCTCAGTTATGTGATTTTCAAGACAACTTTAATGTAACATCACTACACTGCAGCCTCTTGTGGGAGGTGGGAAATTTGTGAAAGTGACCTTGACAAAAATGAAGAGAGAAATGGTGTCTGATGTTTTATTTATTTTAAAAAATAATTTATTTATTTTTAGTTTTCAACATTCGCTTCCATAAGATTTTGAATTTTAAATTTTCTTCTCCTCCTCCTCCCTGCCCCCAGGAGAACATGCAATCTGATATAGGCTCTACTTATACATTCATATTAAGCATATTTTCCCATTAGTCATGATGTAAAGAAGAATTAGAACTGATGGGAGGAACCACGAATATGAAGCAATAAGACAAAACAACAAAAGAAAAGGAGAGCAAATAGTATGCTTCCATATGCATTCAGACTCCATAGTTCTTTCTCTGGATGTAGATGGCATTTTCTGTCATGAGTCTTTTGGAGTTGTCTAAGATCCTTGCATTGCTGAGAAGAGCCAACTCTATCAAAGTCAGTCATCGTGCAATGTGGCTGGTACTGTGTATAATGTTCTCCTGGTTCTGTTCATTTCACTCAGCATCAGTTCATTTAAGTCTTTCCAGGTTTTTCTGAAGTCTGCCCGTTCATCATTTCTTATAGCACAATAGTATTCCATTGCATTCATATACCACAACTTGTTCAGCTGTCTGGTGTTTTAGAGGGTTTTGTGAACACCGGTAGAGAACAGCTGACATTTGTTACCATGGAAAGAACACTTGATGGTTAAGTGCCTGGATCGTGTTATCTTCTTAGTTCTTGTTTTCCTGGGACCTTTGTCCCATAGGAATCATGAGGAGTTGGAGTAAAAAGCCTCACCTGGGCTTTGGAGGCCATGGTAGATTTCACTCTGCATTGCAATACTACCTAGGTTGAGGTAGGGTAGGGTTAGATTTCTCTCTGGCATAGAATGAAGTGTCTCCTAGGTTCACTGACTGGGGGTGGTTGAAAGAGCACTGGGCTAGGAATTTAAAGTCCTGAATTCTTCTGCTTGCTAGCCATGCAACCTTGGGCAAGAGCCTTTTAACTGCCCTGGCCCTCATTCTTTATCTGTAAAATGAGAATTATATTAAGGACCCAACCTATCGTCCATTTTTATTCAATCAACAAGCATTTATTAAGCACCTACTTAATGTGTCAGGCACCAGTCATTGTTGCAAGGCTCAAATGAAAAGATATACTATAGAAAATATATACTATATTTTAAACTATTAGAGTTTAAAACTACATTAAGACTTTTGGTTCACCTTGTATATGAAAGCTCTTTTCCAAGGGCAAGGAATTGCTAGTGTTAGGTGTCCCTCATGGAATCTGCTCCACTTTTCCTTGACTGGGTTCTATTTTCTCTTAGTTCAGTTCACAGAATCACCTCGTGAGTTCTTTGGTTTATTAATTGCTCCCCATACAGAGGCTGCTGGAAACATGCACATTTATGTTGTCTTGGTAACCCCAATGGCGCTCTTGTGGGCCAAGCAAACACCTGCTTACATATTTCTTCTTTGCAGAGAGAAGTACAAGTGTGAGCAGATGGGTAGCCAGGTCCGGTCTCCTGACATTCACTTAGGATGTTCTAGCAGGAAGGCCTTGGTTGATTTCAACTGTTTTCAAAGTTCACTGGGAGAAAAATCATCTCCATGGTAACCAGGGCCAAAGCCGATTAGTGCTTTTTGGGATCAACATCCACAGCCATTGGAAGTAAATGAGTTTAAAGCTTGTGAAGACCACAGGGTAAGAGTTGGCTGGTTGCCTTTCATTCTCACTGATTACACACGTGAAGGGAATGCCTTCAAACTGTAGCTGCAGAGGCCAAGGTTAGAGATAATAAAGAATTTCCTGATCATTAGAATTAATTCTGGAACAAAGCTATAGAATCCTCTTCTCTGGTGGTCTTTAACCTGGACAGATTCTCATCTGTGCAGAATAACTTAGGAGGACATAGATGGGTCATTAGATGGCATTGTATGAGTTATTTGGCACTGACATGTCCCAAAACATAAGACTTGGATGGTATATACAATCCCTGTAGCCCCATCACTGAGTCAGATAGGGCCCTACATCTTTTGATGAGATTAACAGAACTACCTTCACCTTTTGTTGTTGTTGTTCAGTCATTTCTATTGTGTCCAAATCTTTAGTGACCCCATTTGGGATTTTCTTGGCAAAGATACTGGAGTAGTTTGTCATTTCCTTCTCCAGCTCATTTTACAGATGAGGAAACTGAGGCAAACAGGGTTAAGTGACTTGTCCAGGGTCACACATCTAGTAAGTGTCTGAGGCTAGATTTGAACTCAGGAAGATGGGTCTTCCTGACTCCAGGCCCAGTAACTCTAACTGCTGTGCCATCTAACTGCCCTAGGTGACATGTTTAATAGGTGCTTGTCGTAGAAGTAACTCCCATTTCCTTAACGTTGACAAAGTACACAAATTCACGAGTAATGTGAGGATGCAGTTAAATACTTCAGGTTTACATTTGTACCCTTCACATTTTGTTCCTGGGCTATCCTTTAACAACTGAAATTATCCTCTCAATTTATGTGGGACCATCAAACTCACAATTAAGCTACACAGAGTCTTCCTGACTCTGGGCCCAGTGCTCTGTCCACTGCACCTAGCTGTCTTTACACTTTTCAATTGTCCTTCTATTGTCATTTAGATTCTAGCTTAAATGTTTTTTTCCCCCATGGTAGTCTGTACTATTATCCACATGTATAGTGCCCTGCACTCTCCAGTGAGGGTACAGAATGATCTGGCAAGGAGCTTTATATCTTGGGGAGAGGCACCGGTCTAGACAGTCTCTAGATTTCCCTAGCCCTGTGGCTGAAACAGAAAAGTGTTAACTGCAAGGCTTCTCCTGGAGACAAATTTTTCTCTTCAACCATATATACTACTAACCTCAAATGATAAATCTGTTTATAGAGAGTTGCCCTCTCTTGAAGGAAATGCCTCCAAACTGCACTAGTAGAGGCCAAGGTTAGACATAATAAGAAACTTTCTGATCTTTAGAATTAATTCTGGATAAGCACATTGACCTTGTACTTTTTACTTTATTGAACTGAAAGAGAATAACAGACATTGTGATGTTGAACAGTTTGACTCTAGGTTATGTAGGTAGTTGATAAAGGGAGCTTTGTGACCAACTCAAGAAATTTCAGGGTGATGAGACTTGTTTGGATTTTTGATTGTACCTTCCTATGGACCAGGGGTGGGGGACCTGCAGCCTGAAGGCCCCATGTGGCCTCCTAGGTCCTTGAGTGTGACCTTTTGACCAAGTCCAAGCTTTACAGAACAAATCCTTTTATTAAGGATTATTATTATTATTTCTTAATTATTATTAATCCATACTATGTACAAATCCCTTGGTGCCTCCTGTAGAATGGATTTCATTGATGCCAGAATCAGTAGGCTTTGACCCTAGTCTTCTCTATTGGACTGTAAGCTCCTTGAGGGCAAAGAAAATTTAATTTTGTCTTCATAATCTCAGTTTTTAATTTGATACACATAGGTACTTAATAAATACTTGTTGATCGATTAATTGATTTTTGTGGGAGGAGTAATTCATTGTATATCCCTTTTATAGGTGGTTCCTCCCAGAAGCATTTGAGCCACAAGGGATGAAGCCAACAAATCTGATATCAGTGAAACTCATCTTCCCCTAGGCCCCAAGGACTGTACCTACACCCTCCACTGAAAGGTATAATCAAAATCCCAAACAAAAGCTTGGCAGAGGCTCACTGAAGAGATTAGGGAGCTGCCTTATTAACTCAATGCATGTGGAATTTTATCTGAGCCAAATTTAGGGGGAAAAAAATAAACCAAACCATTCAAGCCAATAGCCATGTATATACTTTTTCAACACACCCACAAGAATATGCAAGAATATGTAATTTAATTGGTAGGTACTACCTTCACCAAACCCCCTCTATGACCTAGTAGATGGTCTGCAGGAGTTGCTGTGGTTGAAAAGTTTATTTTCCTGTGGTCAGCCCCACGATGATCCTTTCCAAATTTAGGTAGTCTGGTCCTTATGTGACAGATATACAATCTTTTGGCAGGCTCATCCTCAAAGAGTTTTTTTATTTATTATTATTATTATTATTATATGTTTTCAATTATCAAGCATTTAGTTTTCTCCCACCACTTTCCCCATCCACTTTTAAAAAGTAGGAATAGAAATAGTAGAAATACAGAAAAAAATAAAGAACCCCCACATCACGTAAGCACAGTCAAGCATGATAGATCCTCACAGTGGTCACATCCAAAAATACCTTTCTTATTCTGCATGTTGATCTATCATTCCTCTGTCATGAGTGGGCAGCATTCTTCCTCATAAATCCTGTGGAATCATGGTTACTCATTTAATTGACCAGAATCCCCAAGTTTTTCAGAATTGCTCATTTTAAAAAATATAATATTGATGTTAAAATACAGATTACTCTTCTGGTTCTGCTCATCAAAACTTTTCCATCATGGCAGGACCTGGTCCTGGACCATGGCAGGTTGCAGTCCATTGACATGGCCTCTGAGAATTCAGAGGTCATTTACTGCACCACAGTGAAGCATGAGGGGTGGAATTTAATGGAGACATGTGGACAGTCTAGAATTACTTTGTGGGAAACATATTAAGGAAACATTAAACCCATCCCATGCTCCAAAAGCAGATGTCAATAACTCTAGCTTTAGGTTACCAAGAGCAGCATTTTTATTTCTCAGTTGCTCTAGAGAAACTATGACTCCATTCACCGCAATTTCCAAGGCTCTAGTTCATCCAAATATTACTCATATATGTAGCTAATGGAGAGTAAAAATAATAGGAGCTTCAATGGGGGAAAACATTAACTATATACTGTACTTGACCCTACTCCAGAAAACTCAGGGACACTGGCAGAGAAAATATTCCTTCCATTCCCACCCTCAAAGCCACTGCTCATACCACATGACTCTGAGCTGCTGTTTTCTTCTGCGGACAAACCTTGTGTAATCTTACTGGAAATCTTTAAAGAAAATACGCCCTAATACCCACAATCTGGTAAAATATGCTAGAAATTTTTTTAGTTTTGTACTAGATTTTGTTTTCCCAGTTCTAAGAAAATACTCAGGATTAACTTAATCAGTTCAATCCTTCCTTGCTTCCCATGCTTATGAGCTCCATGGAATATGAAAGACTTTGCATCCTTCCAGGGCAATGATCCCAAATACTAGAGGTACTGAAAACCCAATAACAAGGCTGCCTGTGCACCAAAAGGCCAAGTGCTGGCTAGCCCCATGTCACCCTGACTTGAGGAGGCCTGTCTAGTGAAGGGAGAGTCCTTATCACCCCTGAGGGTCTCTAGGTAGGCCATGACCTCTCAAATTCCGCTTCCCAACTTGTAAACAATTACTTTCCTTCCCACACTCTGTGGCCCCCCAGACTACATTCACACATTCCATTCCACAACATTCCATTTCTCCTCTCCACCTTTTGCATTGGCTCCCCTTGTGCCTGGATTGTGCTCTCTCCTCACCTCTGCCTCTTGGAATCCCATTTCCTTCAGGACTAAACTCAAACATCATCTCCTCCATGAAGCCTTACCAGATCTCATGTATTGGAGCCCTCCTTTACTCCCTTGTATACAACTACCTTGTATTTATTCTCTTCATATTTCTCCTGCACACACTGATATGTGTTTGCTCTCTTTCCCTTTAGAATGTAAGCTCCTCAGGAGTAGGGATTGTTTCATTCTTTGTATTTTTATTCCCAGTACTTAGCATAGTGACTACCTCATGGAAGGAGTTCAATAAATGTTTGATTGATCGATCGATTATGGCTTCTAGTTTTAGCTGAGAACCTCAGTTGAAGTGCTACTCTTCCCCAAAAGAGGAAGACTGTATTTTTTTTTTTTTTTTTACTGTATTTCGTTTAACTTAGGACTCAGGAGCTTAAGCTTCATTTGTTTCAGAGAGTCAGGCCCTTTACACTTGTTGTTGAGTTGTTTAATTGTGTTTGACTCTTCCTGACCATATGGATGTTGTCTAGGCGTTTTCTTGACAAAGATACTGGAATGGTTTGCCATTTTCTTCTCCACTGTGTCTCCATTTTACAGATGAGGAATTGAGGCAAATAGAGGTTAAGTGACTTGCCTAGGATCATGCCGCTAGTAATTTTTGAGGCCAAATTTGAACTCGAATCTTCCTGATTCCAGTACCAGTGCCCTATCCACTGCCCTACCTAGGGTTAAAAAGCCTTTTTAACTCCTGCCTAATTTCCTCATAGGGATACTGTGATCCTAAAGACTAATTTTAGGGGATTCTGTCAAACTTTGTTGTTTTGTTTTGTTGCTTCATTCTCGTAGTTCCTCCCATTAGTTCTAATTGTTCTTTACATCATGACTAATAGGCAAATATGTTTAACATGAATGTATATGTAGAGCCTATATCAGATTGTACATCATCTTGGAGGGGGATTTAAAACTCAAAATCTTATGGAAATAAATGTTGAAAACTAAAATAAATAAATTAATAAAAATTAAAAACAAACAAACAAACAAGAATTTTATGGGATGTCAGTTGTTTCGTTTCCCTCATACTCACATAATTTGAGTTTCCCATGCAAATGAAAAGGAAGGGACTTGGAAAGGCAAGAAACACAATCTCCTAGGTGGAATCTCATTAGAGCATCAGCTATCTGTCTCAATCCTTTCCCTCATGTTTATGTATTTATTATGTGTCTGTGGCTGTCAATAAACTGTAGTCTTTGAGATACCCTATGTTAACATTAGCCCTGGGACTACATGAGAATGAATAAGATGCACATTGTAAAAGCATTTGTAACAATCAACCAAGCAACCAACCAGCCAAAAAAACCCTACACAGATTCAAGATGTTATTGTCCTCTCCTATCTATGATTACATTTGGGATCTCAATAACAATTTTGTTTTAAATTTCTTTAATACCCTTATTAAATGAATTCATGTGACATATCTCTGAACTAAACTGTAAGGTTTAGGAAAACAGAGCCCGTTTTATCTAAAATTTGTATTGTTACAGTAGAAAGAGCATTGCCCTTGGAGTCAGAGGAAGCTTTGCCATCCGTCAGTAAAATGGACACCCTTACAGTTTGAAAGGGCAGCAATGTGATGCAGCAGATAGCGTTGGACTTGGAATCAAGACAGTCTGAATTTAGCTCTTGCCTCGGACATTTACTAGGGGTATGATCCCAAATCTCATCCACAGTTTCCCTATCTGTAAAATGGGGATAATAACATCACCTCAAAGCTATCATTGCATCTTCTGAAATAGAATTCCTTTCTGCTAAGTGCTCCATTTTATTGTTTTCTTTAACTGAAAAACTGCAGTGTTCAGAAACTGTTTTCCCCATTGCTGACAGAAGGTGGAATAATTAGAAGTTGACTACAGCATGTTTTTATAGTGTGAAATGGTTTCCAGTTCAGCCAAGGAAATGAGTTCACCTTAAACTAGACCAAAATAAAAGGGTCTTCTGCATGGGAAAAAAAAAATCCCCACCAAATGCTTTGAAATTGACTTGGATTCCCTCAGCAGAATTTTAATTTGATTCTTTAGTCCACGCGAATGATACAGATGGGGCGTTTACAGGTGAAAGCAAGGGGGCATCAGCACTGTTGAGTGAAGCAGACTTTGTCCATCAGTCAAGCAGATGAAGGTTGAACTCTTGCAGAGAACTGGGACTACGTGCAGTAAGGAACCGTCCTTGGCTTCTGGTTTGTCCTGGGGCTGCTGGTTGTTTTTCTAAAACATGGATGGGTATCCTTGAAGTTGTGGTTAATTTCTTACCATTAACAGTGCTGTGAATATATCTTAACTTGTGTATCTCTCTCTCACTTGAGATCTTGTGACCAATTAAAATGACTGTATTATATAAACTAGAGAGTTTGGAAGGTATTCTTTTCCAAAGTAAAACCAGGGAATTTTGCATAGCATCTGGGAAAACTGACAAAGCCTTTTAATTAAAAAAAAATAGGTAATTTGGAAACAGTGGGGAGAATAATCCAAGATGATTGCCTTTTGTGATGCAATTTAATTCAGTTCACTTCAATTCAATACAATTCAACCATGATTTATTAAGTTCCTACTACTTGCCAAGCAAAGAGAAAAACCTTCTCTGCCCCCATTGATTTTCCCTCCTACCGAATGGACCTGGCAAAGTTCAATCTATTAGATAAATTATCTGAACCACTACTGGTCCCTGTTTTAGAAACACTGAAAACCTCCCTAGAATCATAGGCAAAATGAAAGCACAAATGAGATTAAGGGCTGGGAGAGAGGTAAGAGAGAGAGACAGAGAGACAGAGAGAGACAGAGAGACAGAGGGAGACAGACAGAGAGGGAGAGACAGAGAGAGACAGAGACAGAGACAGAGATAGAGAAAGAGATCTTTAACTCTAATTTCTCTTCTCCATTTCAAAGCAGAACAAAGAAAAAGAACCTAAGCCTTTTCTAGCATGTCTTCAAGGAAATAATCACCCACGTTTTCTTTTGACTTTGGTTGATTGCCCAGAGATAACCCAACTGAAGGTTTTATCATACCGTAAAGGCTTTCCTGGGAAAGCAAGTCATTGTGCCAAAAGAATAAGACAAACAAACAGCAAACAACAGTCTGTGGAGACCCCAAAGAGTAGAAGAGGAAATTCAGCGTTTTTTGCTTTTCCATTGATTTCTTGCCAAGGCCATTTGGGTTTGAGGAGAGGGTGAAGGCCATGGTTGTTTGAAACTTATTAGGATTGTCAGGGCAGTCAAGAGGAACTGCATCTGAGATAACTATATAGATCTCAGCCATTGGACAGTTGTGTAATGAGACAGACATTTAAATTGTATTTAGAAATCTCCACCCCACCCCCAACCCCTCCTTTTGTCTCACTTCTTTGAAGGCAACATCTGCTCATAATGATGTGACGGTCCGCAGGCTGATGTTATTTAGCTGGGTCTACAGATGTCACTGTGCTGTAAATAGGACTTGATAATTTCTTCATTTTTTTTTAATATGACACTTTGAAAACACCCTGTTTTTTTCATTTAGGAAGATCAAACATCACTAACCACACATTTTTGCATGGTTTCTGGTGCTATACAAATTGTCTTTTCAAAGTTATGTTCACTCTGTTTCTTTCCTTGTTTTTCTAACCAGCTCTTTTTGAAATAGGTTTTCGGAGGTCTGAATGAGGAAAAGAGAAAAGGACTGAGAGGCAGATCATTTTGTAATATTGCAAATACTTTGATTGAATGGTCATCATTACCTGTTGGGAAATAATTCCCACTAAGAGTCTTAATCCTGAATATGAAGTTATTTGGGGACCACATATTGCTTTTCTTCTAGCAGCAAACATCTGAAGGCTGCTACTAAAAGTAATTTTCTGAAGATGAATAAATTAGAAAACATTTATTACATACTTACTATGTACTAAGCATTGTACTAAGAGCTATAGACACAAATGCAAAAGCCACATAGCCTCCTAAGGAACTTACATTTTAAAAGGTGGGCTCAACACATATAGGTTGGTGCAGTTGCAGGGTGAATGGCAAAGCCTGGTGATGGGCCAATTTGGAAAGAAATAAAGAAATTAATATTTAAGCCTCAAACCCTATGTATGCCTACTTTTTTGCCCCTCACCCCCGGCTATATTATTGGGGCCTAAGGAACGGACATATCCTTAGATAAGTACTTATTAGTTGTGTTGCTTAACCTCTCTAAGCCTCAGCTTCCTTATCTGTAAAATGGGGATTATAACTGTACTTACGTCACAGCATTGCTCTGAGGGCAATCTAATTCTTTTCAACCTTTCTACTATATTTGAAACTGCTAATCACCCTCTCCTGAATTCTCTGAATTCTCTGGATTTTCAGGGTACTACTCTTTCCTGGATGATTAATTGATTAATTCCACATGACAGTCCTTCAAACTTGAAGACAGTTATGTGTCCTCTTTCTCCCTAAACCCTTCTTCCCCAACATAGACACAGTTTTAACTTTTCCCTTTGCAATCTGGCTTCTAGCCACATCATCCAACTGAAACTACCCTCTCAAAAGTTACTGTAGATCTCTTAATTGACAAATCTGATGGTTTTCCCCTCAATTTTTACCCTTCTCCTGTCTGCTTCATGTGACACTGTTGAAGGCCCACTCCTCTTGGATACTCTCTCTTCTTTGGATTTTCTTGACATGACTCATTTTTGGTTTTCCTTCTATCTGTGTGACTACTCCTCCTCAGCCTCCTCACCATCTATATAGTATAGTTCCTACCTGTGACTGTTCCTCCAGGGCTCTTTCCTGGGCTTTCTTTTCTTCCTTGGTAACCTCATCAATTCCTATAACTTTAACTCCCATTTCAATGCACTTGACTCCCAGATCTATATATCCAGTCCCAGTCTCTCTCCTCAGCTTCCGATTCATATCATCAATTGCCTATTAGATATTTCAAACTTGTTGTCCTGGAGATAGCTTAAACTCAATATCTCCAAAACTGAATTCATTGTCTTTCCCCCTAAATATTCCCCTCTTTCAAATTTCCTTTTTTTTTTTTTCTATAGAAAGAACCACCATCCTTCCACTCTCCCAGGTTCATTACCTTGACATTATCCTCTTCTCCTCATTCTCCCTCATCCCTCACATCCAATCAGTTGCCAAATCTTGCTGTTTCTCCCTCTACAATATTTCTTAAACCTGTCCCCTTCACTCCGTTCCTATAGCTGCTGCCTTAGTTCAGGCCCCATCACCTCTGGCTTAGACCATTGCAAGAATTTTTTTTGTTTGTTTGTTTGTTTGTTTTTTTCCTAGACAATGGGGTTAAGTGACTTGCCTGGGGTCGCACAGCTAGTAAGTGTTATGTGTCTGAGGCCGGTGCTCTATCCACTGTGCCACCTAGCTGCCCCCCTCAAGAATTTTCTGATGAGAAGTTCTGCATCAAGCTTCTCCCCACTCAGTCCATCTTTCACATCAGTGCCAAAGTATTTTCCTTCAACACAAATCTTTTCACAGGAGTCCTCTCCTTCATCCACTCTAGAGGCTTCTTTTTTCTTTTTCCTTTAGGATAAACTATAAAGTCCTCTGTTTAGATTTTAAATCTCTGCACAAACTGTTCCCAACCCATCTTTCTAACGTCATTCGACAGTACTCCCCTTCCCATACTTGGTGATCCAGCCAAATCAGCCTCCTCTCTGTTCCTCACACATGACTTTCCATCTCCTATATCTATACCCATTGCACTGGCCACCCCAAGTACCTAGAGGGCATTCCTCCCTTACCTCCACTTCATAGAGTTCTTGTCTTCCATTGAGATGCAACTCAAGTGCCATCTTCTGCATAAAGCCTTCCCTTGATCTACCAACTAATAGCACCCTCTTTCCCAAACTGTTTGTATATATTTGTATTTATTCACTTTATATTAATGATGTATGTATATTTTATATGTATTTGTCTCCCCCATTAGAATGTAAGCTCCTTGGGAGTAGGGTTTGTTTCATTCTTTATATTTGTATCCCTAGCACCTGGTAAAATGCCTGGCACATTAGTAGGTACTTAATAAATACTTAATTAATTAATTGATAAAGCATTTCAAAAACCTTAAAGCACTCAAAGTCAGCTTTCTTTCTTTTTTTTAAACCAGATGTATGATTTTGTTATATAGGGAACTGCCCACTGAAGAACTCTCTAGCAAGGCATATGTGCATTTTCTCTGCAACTTACAGTCTTAGAGAATGACCTGGGACACTGAGAAGTTAAGTGACCTGCCCAGGGTGACACAACCAGTATGCATCAGAGTCAGGACTTTGAATTCAGGCAGTGGTGTGTTGGTAAAGAGTTTAACAACTGGCTCCCTGCTGGAACAAGTGTTCACATGATATACTTTTATGTTTAATTTGTATTTCTTTAACATTTTCTCCATCCTTTTTTTTTTTAGTCTAGGCAATCAACAAACAATAAATCAAGCCCTGAATTTTTAATGTTTGCTGATTTCTGAGGTATGCTCACACTGAACATTTAAAAATTAACTCTTCTAAGCTGGTCCCATCATGCCCTCGAATCCAAGTGACTCAGCTCTCCATCTATTTCACCTCCCACTATTGTGATGATTATCATTGTGGTTATTAGCAGTATTAGTTCCACGCTGTGGACAACCTCCTCTGCTCAAAATTTTTCAGTGTTTTCCATGTTCATCAGCCCCTCAATGGCTTTTCCACCTGATCTGTTCTTAGCTTCCTTTCCATATCTAGTTCTCATTGCCTTAGAAGAAAATGGCCTTACTCCTGACCTATTCCAAATCTCCCAAGGTTCTCTAAGCATGGACAGGCACTGGCTGTCGTCCTTTTTCCTCAGGACTCTGCTCCTAACTCTCTGGACATTCTCTATCCTGTCTCAGCAACCTTTTTACCCTCAGAGTTCACTCCATCCCTGTTCACCTCTGGACGTTCATTCATTCCCTGGCTTTCTCACTGAGGCTCTTCCTTGGACTGGTTGGTTATTCCCATGATCTCCACTTTGAGGAAAGTACTCAGACCAGCCATATGGTCATTCCTTTCCAGGCTCCACTTGAGTCTGGTACTGAATTTATGTAGGGACAGATTTCTACCCTTCACAGATAGTTTTATCCCCTACTTATTTCAAAGAGATGAATAGTGTTTGGCCAAAATAGCTATCTTGCAGTACTATGTGGGGTGTCTGTCCTTAAAATATGGTAGAAAGGAGAGCAGAGTGCTAAATCTCAAGCTGGCTTCTAAATTTAATATGGGAACTGGCAAACTCAAGTCTATATTATAAAACTCTGTGGCGACTACTTTATAATGTTTCCAAATCCCATCTATGAAACTCAGCAGAATGGAAAGATCCTCAAGCCAGTGTCATTGAAACTCAAAAGCAGGCAAACCAATTTAATATCTTTTTGGGGGGAGATGGGGGACAGAGGGAATGTTAACACATAATTAAATCCACAGCAAGAGTGATTACACTATGACTTTAAGGCCATTAAAACTGAAGTTCTTTATAAATTAAACAAACACTATTTTGACTGTGTTATGTTTATATTGCAGGCCCAGGGATCTCACGCCTGTCTTCTCCATGCATGACTTTTAGGCTCATGTGCAAAGTACCGTGGGACAAGGGGTTTATAACTTATTTGAGCACTTGACACACAATTGGGAAAGCCAGAGGACTTACTTGGTTTTTTTTTTTTTTT
>NW_020954596.1:57948818-57973940 GCF_900497805.2 Vombatus ursinus
GTTATCATTCTCTTCTCCTTTGTGCCTAAAGAATGTTTTTAGCATTTGGGTACATTAGGTCAGGAGGAAATAAAAAGCTTGTTGGGACTAACTTGTGAGGAAACAATTTGCGACTTTAACAGAAGGAAAGAAAAAGAAGATTCTCTGATGTGAACTGGTTATGTTCATTCTGCTTATGTCTGTGTTCATGTCATGGGGTAAGCAATAACTCCTTTCTAAAAGAAAAGCATCATGGGATTGTGGATGAGGCATGGATTGGTTTCGATTCTGGCCTCTGACATATCCTGACTGTATGACCCTTCCCCAGGAGTTTGTCTATGACGAAAACACAGGTCCAGATCAAGAGGGAAGTAGTGTGGTCTAAATAAAGCACAGGAGAAAGAGTACTGAGTTCAAATCATGACTGTCCTCTTTACTGTCTTCATGACCTTGGCCAAGTTACTTAATCTCTGTATTTTAGTGTCCTTGTCTGTAAAATAATAGCATTGGACTAGAGAAGCTTGAGGTGACTCCTGTTTCTAAATCCACAATATTATTAATCCTATTTCTCTATTTCTCATACTATTTAGAATAATAATTATTCATATTTTCCAAAATAGGTGCAATGTGTCTTAGAAATAATGGGTTAAGAATTTTATTTTATTGCTAATCTCAATGAAGGAAACGAATAAACATATGCGCACATACATACACACACATAAACACACACACACACACACACACACACACACACACACACACACAGAGCAGCTGATGGGTATAGTGGATAGAGCATTGGGCCTGGAGTCAGGAAGACTCATTTCCCTGAGTTCAAATTTGGCCTCAGACACTTATTATCTGTGTGGCCCTCGGCAAGTCACTTAACCCCATTTTTCTCAATTTCCTCATCTGTAATATGAGCTAAAGAAGGAAATGACAAACCACTCCGGTATCTCTGCCAAGAAAACCCCAAATGGGGTCATGGAGAGTCAGACATGACTGAAAAATTACTTAACAATAGCAACTACATACACATTCGCACATATGTACATAGATATCACATAGTATATCTATATATATATCACATAGTAGATGATTTACATATGCATATATACATATATATCATCTACTACATGCTAAGTCCTTATAAATATTATCTCATTTGATCCTCAGAAGAACCTTGTGAGGTAGGTGCTGTTGTTATCACCATTTTACAGTTGAGGAAACTGAGGCAAACAGAGATTAAGTGACTTGCTCGGGGCCACACAGCTAGGAAGTAGCTGAGGCCAAATTTAAATCTAGGTCTTCCTAGCTCCAGGCCAATGCTCCATCCATGGATGTATGAAATGGTTGAACTCTAAGGGAAAAGGAAATTTTAAAAAAATTGGTATAGTGGGTAGAGAGCCAGTCTTGAAGGTAGAAGGCCTTGGGCTCAAGGCTTGCCTCTGAGACATATGGCCTGTGTGAGCAATGTACTTAACCTCTGAGCACTGTAGACAGTTCTTCAAGATATAAATTGCAGAAAAGGTGTTGACCTATGTTGGTAAAGGAGTTTCTTTACCTGGGAATTCATTGTATCAATGAAATCACAGGACCAGTCACTATCTCTATTAAATGAAATGATCCAGGTTTAATAAATGGTGTTCTTGCAGGACCAGTCACCATCTCTATTAAATGAAATGATCCAGGTTTAATAAATGGTGTTCTTGTTGAAATTGTGATAAGCATCATTTTATCATAATTCCTCAGCAATACTTTGGAAAGTACAATCATAAAGTATCAGAACTGGGAGGGACCTTAGAGATCATTTAATCTAGGCATTGGCAAACTATAGCCTGCCCACCAAATCTGATCCACCACCTGTTTTTGTATGGCCTTCAGGCTTTTGTACAAATATATAAATACATCCAATGCTTAACTGTAGCCTTGGTAGAGATGGGTAGTGGGGAGGGAAGGGGGGAAAAAGTAAAAAGTGTACAGCAGAGAATAAAAGAAAACCTATAAGGAAGCAAAGAAAAGATGGACAGCTTTCAACATAATGAACAGTTAATATATAGGCTTTATTGAAATGAAAAATCATAATTTGAATCCTCCCCTATGTTCTGCTGTGCATATGGCATTTTTTTTGTTTTTTCTTATTCTATATTTAAGTTTGCAATGTTTCTCTTTATTTTCTTATTATGTATTTGTTTTAGCATTTGTCTAAAATTTTAAAAAAGGAAAAAAGAAAAAAATGTACAAACCATTCTTAGCTGGAGGGCCACAGAGAAACAAGCAGCGGGGCCTGATTTGGTGTGCAGACTGTAGCTTATAGGCCCCTTACCTATTCTAATGGCTTTATTCTACAACTGAAGAAACTGATGCTTAGAGGGGTGGAGAGATTTGTCAAAGGTCATAAGCAATTTGTCTGAAAAAAGATTTTAATGAGCTGCAAGGCCAATATGAGCCAACAATGTGTCAGTCGGCAGCTAAGGCAATATTGGGCTGCCTGAACAGAGACACAGCATCCAGGAATAAGGGAGTGAGCATCTTACTGGGATGGACAACACTTGAAGTATTGGGGTCTGTCTTAGGAAGAATATTGATAAATTGAAGATTTTAGACAAGGGCAACCAGGATGATGAAAAGCTTCAATTTGTGCCATATGAAGACAAAGTGAAGAAAATGGTAACATTTAGTATAGTAGGAGGGGCTGGAGGGAGGAGGACATGATAAATGGCTTGAGGTACTTGAAAGGCTCTTGGAGGGGAAAGTGGTTAGATTTATTCTGCTTGGCTCCAAGGGACTTGGCTTTAGAGAGTAACATATGGAACTGGCAACGTGGCAAATCTTGATGTCTTCAAGGGAAGATTGCCTGACCTTTTAGATGTGTTCTAGAGAGAATTCTCATTTAGCTCTAGGTTGGCGCTCTGAAGATGCTTCCAATTCTGAAATACTGTCCTAGTCCTAATAAAGCTAGTCCTCGTCCTCCCTGCTTTCTGGACATCATCTCATCTCCCTCCCTTCGTAATTTTATGTACTGCCCTGGCCCTGAACTTTCTACCTTATCTTGTCAGGAGACTAGGCTTCTACTCACTATATGCTGATGTGCATTTATCCTCCCCCTTGCTACTCTCCCTTCTCTCCTTCATGTTGTTCTTTCCCATTAGAATGCGGGCTTCTTGAGTTCAGGGACTGTCTTGCTAGCTAGGATGGCACAGTGCCTGACATATAATAATCACTTAATAAATTATCCATCCATCTATCTATCTATCTGTCTATCTATCCATCCACCCATCCATCTATCTATCTATCTATCTATCTATCATATATCTATTTTTTTTGTCTATCTGTTATCTATGTTCTTCCCCTACCCCTGTCTTTCTCACTCTCCCCTCCCATCTACTCATCTATCTAGCTATCAACAAATCTAGGACTAGAACTCAGGTCTTCTGACTCCCAGACCAACACTAGCACAAATGGGGCAAACTTTGGGCTCTTCTTGCTTCTTGAAAAACATTGAAGTCGAGTCACACTATGAGAGAAAGACTCCAAGGACAACAACAAATGCTGCTGGGAAGCTGACAATTTAAATCTTGCTTAAAGGAATAAATCTAACTTTAGTTACCCTAAGATTTTTCTAGAAGATTTTGTATGGATAAATTTAAGATTGTTGTTTGGCTAATCTCTTCTGACAAGTCCATTTGCCTTTCGTATGATGATTACCAGTCATAATCTAAAATTGTTTGAGGGTGGCAGATGAACACTTCCTCAGAAACCAATCATTGGGATTGAGGCTGGCTGAAAGACAAATGTGTATACATAGACCCACGTGTATATATATAAATATATATATACACACACACATACACATATGGACACACACACATATACATAAACACCTTATTTTTATTACAAAGTGTATCAGAAAAGTTAACTGAAATGGAGGTGCTATCTTGGAGCTATGAAAAGAACTCTGAATTTGGAGACTGAAGACCTGGGTTTCAGTTTCAGCTCTGCCATCCTAGAAAGAAGTCACTTCATCTTTATGGGTCTCAGTTTCTTTATCTATAAAATGAGGTTATCGGAAGAAATGATCTCCAGTGGTCCTTCTAGGTCTAGATCTTAGGAAATCTGAGGCAGATTACTTTAACGCAAACTTTCTACCTCTTTGCAAAATATAGTGCTCTGAATGGCGAATACTTTAAATTGGCCAAACAGTAGATAAGCAAAATAGAGCTTGGTGGTGGTAGTTTAATGATCTCCATGTAAATTCCCAGGAGATGCTAGTGTGGTGAAAGTAGAGGCACAACATCACATTCCTAATTGGTAGATCTCAGGGTCAGTTTTTTCTATGATTTACCCAAGGGATCGATGATGTTTGTGGGGTCGTGACTCTTATCTACTGTTTCATGGGATCAAGAACTACAAGGGACCTTAGAGATCGTCTAGCCCAATCCCCTTATTTTGCAGATGAAGGATTTGAACCCAAATTCTCTGACTTCCAATGTAGTGAACTTTCCCTTGAACTATGTTGCCTCTCCTTAAGCCATATATTTTTTACTACCTTTCCCCTCCTTAGCAGAAAACTTCATCAGCTACTTAACAAAGAGGCCATTTATTCTGAACTCCTGTCCCTACTTCTCAACACCAAACCCTCTTTATATTGTTTCCCGCTCACTCCTGCTTTCCTCATGTCTCTGAAGAAGACTCAGTCCTCTTCCTTGTCAAGGTTTTTTGCTTTTACCCTTGATTTTACATCCTCCTGTTTCCTCTAGGAGCTTACCTCTATGATTACCTCTTTCATCTTTAATTGCTTATTATCAACTGGGTAAATGTTACCAGGTCTACTTCATTCTTAAAAACTCTAATCCCTCTTTTGAGCCCCAGTTTCACCTTTTCTTCAATGCACACCTCCTTTCTTCTATCCCATAAGCTATCACATATAGTCAGTTCAAAAACAAAGCCAAACAAATGAAGGAACCATTGAAGTATTTGGACAAGGATCAGAGAAGGGAGAAATAGAGATATTATGGTGGGCGTATATTACATACTACCCAACCAGGAGGAAATGGATTGATGAGTTCTTGGTGAAAACCACAAAGGTGGCATGTAGAAAGGACAGAAGGGTAATGGGGGTCTTCAACTATTTGGACATCTGCTGGACATCTATCTGCTAAGAGCAGAGCAGCAGACACTTTATTTTGGACATGTCTTATTGATAATTTCATCTTGCTGAAAGCAGAAATGATGAGAGAAACTGGTACTCTGGACCTGATTATAATTAACAAACAGGAAGTGTTTGCCAAGGCAGAAATGATAGGAACCTTGGAAAGAGCTGATCAAACCATCCTAGAGTTCACAATGGACAAGGAGGAGAAATCTGGACATGTTCTGAAGTGCACCCTTGATTTGGGGAGAATATATTTCAGAAAGTTCAGAGAAAAAGGGAAATTCACCCAAGATGGAGGATAGTATTAAAATTCTAATGAACAGAACACTCCTTTTTCTGATGCATAAGAAAAGTAGGAATGATATCTAAAGAGACCAGTGTGGCTCAAAGTCACTAAGAAATGAGCTATGAGAACACTGAAGGGTCATCAATGAGCCCTACTCCTCAGGCTGAGGTGAACTATATCCCAGGGTACTGCTTAAAAGAGCTTGCAAATGTGATTGTCAAGTCACTCTCAGTGATCATTGAAAAAATGGTAGTAAAAGGGAGGGAGTGATCTCCAAATCAGAGAACAATGGGAGATAAAATAGATTCATGCCAGAATAATCTCATATTCTTTTTTGACAAAGTTACTAGATGAGAAGACTATTGTAGCTGGGGTGTACCTGAGGGGTTTTAACAGTTTTTCACAGTAGCTCTGTGAACAAGATTGAGAGATGCAGAATGAATGATAGTGGAATAGATTTGGGAATTTTTGAATGGTGAGATGTAAGAAGTAGTGATTAAGAGTAATGTCAACCTATAAAGAGGATGATTCGCTGGAGTGTCACATAGGGTTTTATCCCTTGTCCTGATTTCTTTAACATTTTTAGCAACCACTTGGATGAAGGCATAGAAGCCATGTTTGTTAAACATCCAGATAATATGAAGCTGGGGAGGTAAGCCAATGTGGCAGATAGCAAAATCAGAATCCAAAAAGGATCTTGATAAGTTAGAAAATGACCAAATCTAGTAAGATAAAATCATATATGGATAAATGTGAAGACCTACCTTTTAGAAAAAGAATCAACTTCATATCAGGAAAGATGTTAGACAATAGTCAAAGGCAGTGTGACTCTGGAGTCAAAGGACCTGGGTTCAATACCCTCCACTTGCGTTTCCTCTACCGATGTGACCTTTGGGCAAGTCACATGATGTGATCGTGACCATTAGGTAAATCACAACCTCAGGCCTCAGGTTTCCTTATCCATAAAATGAGGGGGCTGGACTAAATGGTCTTTGAATTCCCTTCTAGTTTTAAATTTATGAACTATGACCTAAGAATAGTTCCTATGAAAACTATCTGGGAGTTTCAATGTATTGCAAATAAGTCACCGGTATGATGTGGTAGTCAAAAAAAAAACAACCCAACACAATCTTCAGCTGCATGACTATGTGTAAAGTGTCTAGCATGATGGAAGTCTTAAATCCTGTTATATTCTCTCCCTCGCAGACTGCATTTGGATTATTGTGTTCATTTCTGATCACCACATTTTAAGGAAGGCATTGATAGGCTGGAGCCCATCTAGAGGAGAAGGAAGAGGCATGAATTTCTGCCAGAATCAATGATGAATCTCTCAAGGCACTATGCAAAGGCACGTTAGGGATACAAAGACAAAAATGAAACATTTCCTGCCCTTGGGGAGCTTACTTTCTATTGGGAGTGGGTGGGAAGCAGGATATAACATATACATAGACAAATAAGTAGAAAGTATATTAAAAATAATACTAAGCACAGTGGATAGAGCACTAGCCCTGAAGTCAAGAGGACCTGAGTTCAAATCCAGCCTCAAATCAAACACTTGACACTTACTAGCTGTGTGACCCTGGGCAAGTCACTTAACCCCAATTGCCAAAAAAAAAAAAATACTAAGTAATTTCAGAAAGGAGAGAGCATTCACAACTAGGAAAATAGAAAAAGCATCATTGGGAAGTGGGGCCTAAGCTATACTTTGAAAGAAATTAGGGATTCTATGAGATAGAGGTAAGCTGGGAGGAAACTCCAGGCCAAAGGGATCACCAGTGGCATTAAAGGCGTGAAGGTAGAACATGAGATATCATGGAAGAGGAACAGCCATGAGCATTAGTTGAAGAAATTAGGGATCTTTAGCTGACATAAACTTATGGTGAACATGATAGCTGTCTTCCTATATTGGAAAGGCTGTAAATAATAGTCAATTAATACTTAGTAAGCACTAAGGGATACACTAAAGTAAGCACTTTAGGGTTACAAATACTGAAAAAGAAAGACATTCCCTGCCCTCAAGGAGCTTATAATCTAAAAAGAAAAGAATATACAGAAGAAAGCTTAAAATGGGGAGGGGAAGTAAAGAAATCTGTAGAAGCCAAAGAAATCCAAAATGAGTGCAGCCTGGTGGGAAATGAGGAGATGTCTGAGAAGAGGTTTCTCTTGTTTGCCTTCCTTAAATGGTGGTTCAGGAGTCCATGATTTCACTTTCTGATCATGGGGCAGAGGGTACTGATGAGGTATGAGTACAAGGCTGACTGGATCTTGAAAGATGATGAGAGGAACTAGATGTTTTTTTCTTGCTTGTCTCAAAAGAGCAAATTTAGGAGAAATGAGTGTAAGTTACAGAGAAACAGTTTTCAGCTTAATTTAAGGAAAATTTTCCTGACAATTAGAGCTATTCCCAAAGGAACGGCCTGTCTTGGGAGTTATTAAGTTCCCTGTTCCGTGAGGTCTCCAAGGATAGTTGGATGAATGTTTATTGGGGGCATTACAAATGGAGATCTTTATTAAGGGACAGATTGGACTCGGGGTGGGAAACCTGCAGCCTTGAGGCCACATGTGTCCCTCTAGGTCCTCAAGTGCAGACCTTTGACAGAATCTTTTGATAGAATTCAGAATTCAGTCAAAGGCCGCACTTGAAGACCTAAAGGGCCACATGCGGCCTCGAGGCTGCAGGTTCCCCATCCCCGGAGATGATCTGAATACTCTTCTTACTCTGAGACTTTATGTTTTTACTAAAATGCAATGGAATTCCAGGACATAAACAATATAGAATCAGCATAAATCACCTTTTTGACACATCTTTAAAGCATTAAATGACTCTAAACTTCCTAAGTACTAGAGATCTCTACAAATGGAATGGGCTGCCTTGGAAAGTACTGAATCTCCCATCCATTGATATCTTCAGGGCTTAGTACAGTGTCTGGAACTTTTTAGGCACTTTATAAATGCTTGTTGATTGACTGATTAAACTATAGATTTGGGAACCACAGACTTAGAGCTGAAAGGGACAATAAAGGCCGTCTAGTCCAGTCTCCTCATTTAACAGATGAGAGAACTGAGGCCCATAATAGTTAAGTGACTTGTCCAAGGTCACACAGGCAGTAAGTGACAAAAGTAGGATTTGAATCCAGATTCTTGGACTCCAAATAAAGTCCTCATTCCTCTATGTTGTTATTTCCCTCTCCCTAACATATTTTTAGTCAACAGGTCTTTCCCAGGTGTTACTAACCTTTTTTGTATTATGGGACACCTTAAGCAATCTGGTAAAGTCTCTGGACCCTTTCTCAGAATAATGTATTTAAATGAATAAAATAAGTATATAGGATTATGAAGGAAACCTATTATATTTAAATACAGTTATGGAAATATTAAAAAAATTTATAGAACTCAGATTGAGAATCTGTGTCTTGGGTTACAGTTCTAGGTATAACTTCACACTCCTGTCCCACTTTCCTTTCCTTGATGAGTCTGGTTAGCCTCTCATTTGATCTCCAGAGGAACAAAAGTTTTTTTTTTCTGGTTTGAGCACTAGAATGAACTCTTGGGTTCTGGATTCAACTATATCAGCATCACAGGTAACCCCTCACTGACTCATTATTTGTGCCAGTCAGGCCGTGCACTCTCCTCCTATAAGGAGCAGGCTGCCAGGGTCATACTTACCAGTCTTCGGAGCCCACCCGGATAAACACAGAGACGAGCCGATCAGGAGGTGCAAACACTCGAGCTTTATTCAGAGGCCATTGCAGCAAGGCCAAGCAGGAAAGCAAGAGCAAGAGAGCAGGAGCAAGAGAGCGAGCTCCGACCCCTACCACCCCTATATACCTTCCTAGCCCCTCCTCCTCAGCCCGCCTACTAGTCATTGATTGTAGGATCAGATACCAGAAAGGGATGTCTGGGGTTAGCGCTGCACCAAGGGAGAGGACATGACACAGGAGGCTAGGCCCGGATACAGGAAGGAGACGTCTGGGGTTAGCGCTGCACCTAGGGAGAGGACATGACAAAGGGAGCTCGTTCTCTGCCGTCCCACTCCCACGTGGCACAGCCCCCTGCCTCAGGAGCACATGCTCCGACTACTTCCCCGTATCCTGTTCCTACCCCAGTTCACCACAACTCCACATGGCACAGCCCCCTGCCTTGGTAGCGTGAGCTCCAGTTACTTCCTAATATCTTGTCCCTGCCCCATCTTGCCACAACCGCCACGTGGCACGTAGCCAACATCAGACAATCCCTCACAATTATTAGCAGTGTAGCTTCCCCGCCCCAACTCCCAAGAAATCCTGTTTCCTTTTTATCTCTTCTCTTGTCTAACCCATAGGCTTTTATAGAGCCTGTGTCTCTAACCTCTGCACCTTCCATCCATGCATCTTCCATATTCTCTTCATCTCTCTCTCTTTCCTTTTCTTCTGATGTGGTTACTTTTCAAAGTACTTCCTAGTTCTCCTTCACCTGTATATAGTTGACTTTAACCCTTTGGAAAGATCCCCATTGAAGGATTCACGTAACACTTGTATATTAAAAGCAACCCTCATATTACTGAGTAAAGTTTTTGTGGACTTCCATTTACAGTATTTTAAAATTCTGAAGAGCTAATAGTTACATCTTAAACCTGAAATCTTGCCCCCTCCCTCCTCTAGTTTGGAGAAGCCTCAAAATTCATAACCACTTCTGGGAAGTGGGCATTCTTCCACAAGAACACAGAGCCTTCCAAGTAGAATGAGAAATGAATGAAGGGGCTGTTAAGCCCGGAACAGGGCCAGAAGACAGAGCTCCAGTTTGACCCCATCCTGTTTTTCAGAGTGTACATTCCAAAGTGAAAGGAGACACATTGTAATCGCATACGTTGGAGTATTTACTATTAATAAATCAGGAAGGGCCTGTTATTTGTAAAGTAATTGTTGAAACAATTTTGCTCAAAAGATTGTCATTTAAAAGGAACTGAAAACACTTTTTCTCCATCCTTGAATTATTCTAAGCATATTTTAAACTGCTCAGATGGAAAATACTTTTCCTGCTTTGAGTTGTCTGCCTATCTGTCCCCAAACTTATTCTGTCGCAAATATAAAATTGCCCCGTTTCCTCTTTTTTGAGCATCAGCTTATGGTACAAATCATTAATTTGGAAGAATTGTAAAAAACCTGTCTGAAGAGATAAAAACCTGAATTATTGAAAAATTGGTAAAGAAACATAATATTGGCATCTGAATAAAGTAATGCCAAGGTTAATAATGCAAATAGTGGAATCATTTGTAACTGGCACTTTGTTTACATGTGGATGGGTAGGTCCTGCTTAATTTGCTTTAAAAATGCATAAAAACAGTTCATTTAATTAATTAGGCAAGTAGATATTGCACAATTTTGTTTAAAATATTAATTAGAAAAATTCTTTTGTAGATAATGTACTCATAGTCTCGTGGAGGTAAAAAAGTTCAGAGGTCATCTAGTGCTTATTCAAATATTATTTCTTTTCTACCTTTTCTCAAGGTCTCTTATAACTAGAGACCTCAGAATTCATTTCATCTACTTCAATTTCCCCATTTTGTAAATGAAGAACTCAAACAGGGCACATTAATGTCAATTTTTTTTTTCTTGCAATTAAGACAAAGCAGACACAAGGCCTCTCAATATTTGTTCTGGAGTCTTTTCACATAAGCCCAAGGATGATTTCACAGATTCCAAATTAGCAAAGTCCCGGTTAATGTGATGGCATCCTATATCCTGCTTCTCTTTTGTAATTTCTTGTTTGTAATGTGTTTTACAGTCTACTCACACCTACCATGGACCTCTCCATTGGGCTTTGGGGAATACTCATTTTCAATTCTTTAGAAACTATAGCATTTCATAAATCATAGCTGTATAATAACACCAGAAGGGAAACATTGGCCTGTGCTTTAGGGAGTATTCATGTGTTATTAAAAGAACTTTGTCATTTCCTGGAAGTAATCCAGCCTGGCTGCCTCCTGTTGAATCCTAGGCCCAACTCATTTGTCCCTTTTCAGCTCCTACCCACTACTTCTAGTTTTGATTTCTAGGAACACAAAACAAGCCTAATTCCTCTTCAACATGGTAGCCCTTTAAGAACTTGAATATGGTTATTACATACTCCTTAAATCTTCTCCAAGCTAAAGACCTCCATTTCTTTCAAATGATCTTTATTAGATATGGATTCAATCTCCTTCATCTCTAAAATGCTCACTCTCAGACTTATCAATGTCCTTCCTATGATGCCCAGAACTGAATACAATATTCCAGGTGTGGTTTGATAGGTGAAGAGTAAAATGTGGTGATAACCTTCTTACACTTGGAATACGTATCTCTCAATGTGGTCCCAAATGATATTTGACTTTTTGTTTGGCACATTGCAAATTTGTTTAGCCATCCCTCATCTGGAATTATGCCTAAAAAGTTACTAAACTGCCTATACCCTTTGACCTAGCAATATCACTACTAGGTCTATTTCCAAAGATGATTAGGGAAAAAGGAAGGGAACCTGTATTTTCTGAAACATTTATAGTGACTCTCTTTGTGGTGGCAAAGAACTGGAAATTGCAGGGATGCCCATCAGCTGGGGAATGGCTGAACAAGTTGTGGCATGTGAATGTGATAAAATTCTGCTGCGCTATAAGAAAGGATGAGCTTGATGATGTTAGAAAAACATGGATAGACTTGCACAAAATAACGAAGAGTGAAATGAGCAGAACCAAGAGAACATTGTATACAGTAACAACAATGTTGTTTTAAAAACAACTTTAAGCAAATAAATCATATTGACTCTTATAAATACCCAAATTAACTACAGAGGACATATGAAAGAAAGCGCTATCTGCATCCAGAGAAAGAATTGATAAATAGAAGTATGTATAGAATGATTTTACATATATACACACACATGAATTTGTGTCTAATGGTAGCCATCTCCAGGGTGGGGGGAAAGGAGGAAAAAGACAAGAAAAAGAAAGTTACAAGATAACATTATTATATATTTAAAAAGAATAGCAAGGTATACATAATAGATTTGTAGTTTCGTGTGCATTTGTCTTTTTAAAAAAATTATACTATGTTATGAAATGCTTGTTTTATTCCATAAATTAAAATAAACTAAATAAAAATTTTAAAAAAGAAAAGAAATAGTATATTTTCAGCGGCAGGAATGCTAGATTTGGAGAAAGGCGATCGATGTTGTAGTTCCAGTAATACAATTAATAATCTTTGTAAAATTGAACGTATTATCTAACCTCTAGGTCTTATTCTGCATCTGTGAAATTAGAGAATTGGAATAGAAAATAGTAACTCATGGTTTTACAACACTTTACAAAGGACTTTCCTCCCAACAATCCAATAGGGTAGATAATGAAAGTGTTATCAGTTCCATTTTAAAGATGAAGAAAGAAGCTAGTAGAGATTTGGGGACTTGCCCAAGGCTTCACAGATGATAAGTATCAACGGCAGGACCAAAACCCAGGTCTCTTGATGCCAAGTCCAGTATTCTTTCCACTAAGCCACAATGAGGTCCCTTTTAGTGCTAACATTCTGTGCTTCTCATATGTATGGATATAGATGTCTTATTTTGTACCAGTAGCTCTTTTCACCAAAAATGAATACCTCTTGCATATGGGCACCATATTTTTTTTTTAACTATGACTCAAGGATCTGTGATTTCACTGATATTGTGACTCGCTTCCCTCGTGCAGATTGTGGAACCCCCATACCCCCCCATAACTTAGTAGATAATTTTTGAGAGTTTATATTGCCAAAATATCCATCCTCTTGTGGTCACCAAGTGATGATCCTCTTGAAACTTAGACTGGTCCTTGGGCCACAGTCACACAGTTCATTATTAATTCTATATTTGAAGCCTTCCTAACTTGTAGGACCTTATAGCTTACACTTCATTGGCATGGCTTTTGAGAACTCAGGGTCACCTCCATGCTGCAATGAGACATTAAAGGATGCCTTCAGCGACAGAATTTTTTTGGTTAATGTTGTAGTCATAAATTCTGGTTCCATGAACAAGACACTCCACTTCTTGGTTCTGGGCATTCTTTCTGGCTATCCCCTATGCTTGGAACATTCTCTCTCCTCTGCTTCTACTACTGGCCTCCCTGGCTTCCTTTAAATCTGCCACCTCTACAAGAAGCCTTTTCCAACCCCTCTGAATTCCAGTGCCTTTTCTCTGTTAATTATTTCCTATTTATCGTCTATATTGCTTGCCTTCTATATATTTGTTTGCATGTTGTCTCCCCCATAAGATTGAGGGCAAGGGCTGTCTTTTGCTTCTGTTTGTATCCCAAGCACTTAGCATAGTACTTGCACACATAGTGGGCACTTAATAAGTGTTTAATTTTTTAAATGTTTAATAAAAGATTAATTTATACTCAAGAAATGGAATTAAATTTCATTGTGACTGCTGCTCATACACTGAAATCACAGTAGGCCACCGTAGTGGACCATAGGGAAATGTAGACACTCTCCTTTGTGGCTAATTAAATAGAAGCAACAAAAAGCATGGAATTTGGCATCTTAGAACTCCTTGAATAAGGTATATGAAAAATTTAAAGATACAAAAAGGAAAGATATGCCTGTTTCTACTATGATTAAGAAGCAGCAAAGTTGAAGATAGAGGGCTGACCTTGAATGCAGAAAGACCTGGGTTCAGGTCCTGCCTCTGACATATAACTGTGTAACCATGGGATGATCATCTAACTCTCAATGACTCAGATAACTCTCTGATACTCTAAGTTATAAGCTGCCAATCAGCATCAGTGGAGGGAGTTTCTGCACAGGGAGTGCCCTGATGTTCGTGAAATCCCAGGTCTGGATGGTTTCTTCCACTCCCACAAAAAATTAAAAAAAGGAAGAAAGAAAGAAAGAATGAATGACAGAATGAAGGAAAAGAAACAATGGTTACTATTAAGGGAAAAGAACATTAATTACTTTTGAGAATCAAGGGAATTAAGAATTATAAATGATAAAGCAAATTGTTCAAATCATGATTACTACCTTGGGATCCATAGTAAGCCAGAAAGAAAGAGCTTTCAATAATTTAGAGCTTTTGCTACAGGGCCAAAAAGAAAACACATATCCCTTAGAACACAGTAATAACTTCTCCCATTACATGGCTTGGAATAAGGTTTTTCCCAGGCTGTGATAGTACTGACTTCCATTTTGCTTGTTGTTTTTTGACACCTATATGGTGTTCTGACTGAAAAGACTTTTCTTGTTCTATGTGTCCGTCAGTCCTGTAATTGGATATAGCATGTATCATTTACTTTGATAGGAAAATGCCTTTACCTCTTCAAGGTGTAACTAAAGAAAGACCTAAACCTTAGAAGTAGATTTTCCCAGAGACCTTAGAAATGTAACCCAGAAAGCCCCATTCTTTGCCCTCTTGTATCTCTAATATCTATGACTTAACTAGAAATCATGCCAATTTTTCAGGCATAGAAGGCAATATTTGTTGAGCATTTACAATGTCCAGAGTACCCTACAGAACATACTGAGCCTTTCACTCTTTTATAATTTATGTTCAGAACCATGCTAATTATTTCACTAACTTCTTACTGAAGCCAGAAAATACTATTTTCTTTTTTCCAATATAGAAATAAACTTAGGACTTGATCAAAACATGTATTATTTAAAAAATGGAATAAAATGGAAATATTTTTATTTTTAACGTGTTCTCTTATATCCCTGCAATGAAATAACAAAACCATCTAAAACTTTGAAAGGTCCATGATTCTAACGGTGAGGGTATACCCTCCATGTAGTCTGATTGCAACTCTCTTCTTGAGTCATGGCGGTTGAAAAATTTGTCACCTGGAGTCTGATCTTTCAACACTCTCTGTACTTAGCCTGCTTCTTGAATGCGGTGTACGCTGTAACTGGCCCCATACTCTACGAGAGGGTTGACCTAGACGGTTTCTGAGGCCCCATTCGGCCCAAGCAACATGATTCCAAGTTGCAGTCGTGTTGAAATATAATACTACCAGCAGATACACAAGGAGTTCACAGAACTCCTTAAAGACTTGTGGAAGGAACTGTAAAATTTGCCGCGTGACTCACCTATCTAATAAAACCTATATTGTGTCAAATAGCTTTATGCTAACTAAAGACCTCAACATGGATACTACCATAACTTTTTTTTTTTTTTGGCTAGGCAATGGGGTTAAGTGACTTGCCCAGGGTCACACAGCTAGTAAGTGTTATGTGTCTGAGGCCGGATTTGAACTCAGGTCCTCCTGACTCCAGTGCCTGTGCTCTATCCACTGCTCCATCTAATTGCCCCAGGGCCAGCTTTCTAATACTCTGTGTATCCAGCTCAACTCTCTACAATCCCCTTCTATAACATCTGATGGCTCTATCCACTGTGCCACCCAGCTGCCCCTGATACTACTATAACTTTTGACTGGCCTGATGATCATCCCCAGTGTGTGTATTTTTTTGGGGGGGTGCTGTTGGTGGTGTGGGCCCATGACTTCTTCAGTATAAGGAACCTCCTTTTATCACCAATGCCAGTCTATCATTTATAATCTTAGAGATTTGCTTGATGTACTGATGTACTTATTTTCTTGAGGGTAAGTGACTTGCCCATACTTTAGGACCTTGCTCATTGCACCATGCTGCCTCTCAAAGTTAATTCTTTTCAAACTGTCAAGTGCTATGTAAATGTTAATTATTTTTAATTGCCAGATGCTCCAATGCACATACCCTTTTTCTTTTGGACTCTTGTTGTTATTCAGTCATTTCAGTTTTGACAGACTCTTCGTGACCCCATTTGGGGTTTTCTTGGCAGAGACATTGGAGTGGTTCACCATTTCCTTCTCCAACTCACTTTACAGATGAGGAACTAAGGCAAACAGGATTAAGTGATTTGCCCAGAGTCACACAGGTAGTAAGTGTCTGAAGCCAAATATGAACTCATGAAGATGAGTTGTCCTGATTCCAAGCCCAGCTCTCTATCCACTCTAAGGGTTAATCACATCTCAATTTTTTGACTTACAATAAGGAAAGAGATGCATGCTCCTATTATGATTTAAAAGCAGCAAGGTTGAGGATAGAGGCCTCGCCTTGAACTCAGAAAGACCTGTGTTCAGATCCTGCCTTTGACATAAAACTATGTTACTAAGGGAAAATCATCTAACCTCTTAATGACTCAGAAAACTGATACTGTAAGTTACAGAAGGCCAATCAGCATCAGTGGAGGGAGTTTCTGCACTGGGAGTGCCCTAATGCTCATGAAATCCCAGACCTGGACAGTTCCCTCTACCCCCACCTCCCCCCAAAAAGAAAGAAAGAATGAGTGAATGAAAGACAAGAAAAGAAATAATGACTACTATTAAGTGGAAATATTAATTACTTTTGAGGATCAAGGGAATTAAGAATTATAAATGATAAAGCAAATTGTTCAGATCATGATTGCTATCTTGGGATCCTCAGTTTTCAAGAATTAATTACATCTTATCCATCTTGGGAATTGAAACTTTTAAAATAAATAGCTAGCATTTACCTTTAAGGGTTTGTGGATCACTTTACATTCATTATCTCATTTGATTATCACAACAACTCCATGGCTGCTATTATTATCCCTATTTCTACAAACGAGAAAGCTGAGTCTCACACAAAGTTAAGTGACTTGTCCAGGGTCACCCAGCAGGCCAATGTTGAAGGTAGGATTTTTACGCATGTCTTTTTGACACCAAGTGTGGTACTCTATACTTCATTACACTCTACCTCTCAGTTTCATATCTTTCTCTGTGGAAATTTGTTCCTGTCCTGTTTTTTTTCTTCTCGAATTCAAGTCTCTATGTGTTCCTACGATCTATAACTTGTGGCCATGAAATTCTGCTCTGGGACATCTACATGCAAATGAAGGACTTCGGTAGGAGCACCATAAGGTTGGCTCTGAATTCCTTAACAGAAATGAAGGCTGATAACCACGGCAGCATTGGAGAGGGTACCAAATCCATATCCTGATAAAAATATTTTAGCCTTGGAATAAGTGCTTGAATTTTCTTTTAAGAGACTTTTCATGCCCAATGAGAGAGATTTCCCAACCCCTTTTAAAGTCAATGTCAAATCACCCTGGATCATTATAATCAGAAAAACAATGATGCTTTCATTCATAGTTTTATGTCACTTAGAATCTTCCTATTCTATACTAGTGACAACTTAACTCAACCTTTGCTGTCTAAGTAAAGGTGTCATATTTGCCTACAGATTCGCACGAGAACCAAGTTCTCCCTTTCCTCCTCTTTCACCTTGTGTTTTTGTTTCCAGCTCTGTGTGTATGATGCAATCCTGCTTGCCAAAAATGGTTTTTTTGGGGGGAGGGAGGGCAGTAGGTGGCACAGTGGATAGAGTACTGGTCCTAGATTCAGGAAAGACCTGAGTTCAAATCTGGCCTCAGACACTTACTAGCTATGTGACCCTGGGCAAGTCACTTCACCCCGTTGCCTTGCAAAAAAAAAAGTCTGTTTAAAAAAATAGTTGGGGGTTTGGGGTGAAATGTGCTCTGAGGGCATTTTCTTGGGAAGGCTCTATTGCATACAAAAGGACAAAAATATATGCAATAAGTTAAAATTTTAAAAATCCTTTTTTGCAAAAATAATTTTCAACCATTGGGATGTTACTGAGACAGAAATATCGGACCCTCCCTTTAATTTCATTCTAAAGGATTATGCAAAGGGATAGTGGAATAGATAAGGTCACCAGCCACCAGTAACTTTGGGTCAGTTACTCAGTGACCCAGGCCTTATTTTCCTCAACTGTAAAATCAAGGGTTTGGACCAAATGATGTCTGAGGTCCCTCCCAGCTCTCCATCTATGATTCTATTACTGGTGTACTATGAGCTACAATCACAATAGAGATAACATGATGTGGAGTTTGGGCCAATGGCCTCTGAGGTTTGTCCCAGTTTTTGATCTTTAACACAGCATCCATAGTGTCTCATGATGCTGTATCAAGTCTGCTTCTGGCATCTAAACCTCCTCAGTTGAGTCTCAAGAGAGATCAAACTGATGCTATTATATTTTACGTTATAATGGGTTATGTTATTATGAGTGTGATTTCCCATTTAATATGTCAATGCCTAAATTGATTCATGACCTTCTTTATGTGGCTACTCTATTTAGTGGAGCATATCTCAACCTATCCATGCCTTCTCATCCCGTGTGATTCTCACCTTCCTGTAAGTCCTTTGCAGGGGTTCATTTAATGTGTTGGGAGCCTTCCTCTAGGTCTTTTCACATTTTGTGAGTATCGTTGAACAATCTGACATGGTACACTATTTCGCCCTGAATTGGTATCATTATTGCTTTTACGTGATCTAAAATTTTAATTCTACAGAGATTGTGGAATTCCATGATTTATAGGCAAAAAAAAATATTGGTGATAAAAAGATTCATCCCTAGGAAAATATTGGTGCTAAAGAACTGGTCTTGGTTTTCTTCATTGATTTGTTTTTTTTTTCCAGGGTTGAACTCTTGAGTAATTATGGATCTTATTTAGGAGGCTCTGAAATGTTTCAGGGTGTGATGCAATCAGCATAATGTCATCTGCTAATTGGAGTATCTGGAAGATCTTGCCAACCATCGAACTCTATTCTGGATATTCTCCATGGCAATAGAAGTCATCTTTGGCAAACTTGTCTCCCCTGTTTTATGTCTGGCTTGATGTTAACAAACAGAGTATCAATAAACAAAGTTATTGAACTTGTTTTGTCTATGCATGGGAGATACCTTGTTAGAAGAGTGCCTAGTTAGAAGTAACATGGCATAGCAAATAGAGTGTTGAAATTGAAGTCAGGAATACTTGGGTTCAAATCACACCATTGACAGTGACATTTACATATGGTACAAGCAATATCTACTCGGATCCCTACCATATAAGCCAGACTAGTTTTTTCCTCCTCCCTAAAAAAGAAAGGAAACTGTACCCAAGATTTGATTGGTCCAAGAGCAAAGACTCTAGTCATCAAAGTGGCCTTCTGGTCACCTAAGGACATGAAAGGGACCCATCCATGAGGAGTCAGTGCTTTGAACTTGGGAGATGTTCAATAATCATGCAAGTCACCACATCTTACCTTGATGACCAGACAAATTTTTGTATGGAGGTAAGGCAGAGTCATATCTGTCTTGAGCCATGTTATGTGTCCTATATGTCCTACACATTGGCTAAGTAAACCTTCTTTTTGTTAACTGAAGTATGTTCTATGAGTATCTCACTTCATTCCACTCTCAAGTGTGAACTGCCTGAATGAATTAGGGATGGTCTGTTAGACTTTATGAACGTAAGCAAGCCACCTAACCTCTCTTAACCTCAATTTTCTCATCTATAAAATAGGGATAATAATTCTTTTAATATCTACTTCCCTGTGTTGTTATGAGACTCAAATGAGGTAATAGATGTAAAACTATAATTTTTAAGCACTACATAAATATCATTATTACTTTGCTGTGTTGAGTGAAATATATTTTTAAAAAAGTAGAGGGAGATCTTGTATTTTCTGTATCATTTGGTCAATTGTGTAACTACAAAGAATCTCATTTGTGAAAGCCTACCTTTTCCTATCTCATATTTTTATTAAAGACACCTATGTGTATACATTTTTCTTATAAAAATCTTGTAGAGATGAGAAAGTACACGTATGCTTTGCTATTTATTGATTTCATAATTTTCTTTTTTAAAAGAAACTAATTTCATATTCTCCTATGTCAGATGTCTCGAGAATCAGACCCTAATTGTCCTCAAAATTGTATCATTTTCCTCCAAAACATGCCCCACAAAATCAATTCCATGTCAGGTTAGTTGGACATGGCCTAAGCCTTCCGGGATCATATTAGCCTTAAAGCTAGAAACCCCAAATGAAAAAGTTTTGGACAAACTGAGATATAAAATTGAATTTGGATCTAAATTAAATAGAAAAAGTTTCATGATTTAAGAAAAAATATCATAGCATTATTTTTCTAGGTTGTTTTAATTACTGGGGAGGGCCTGAACCCCAAATGCCAATGCTTCTAGTTAAAGGCTGGCTTTATTCAGAGATGAAATAGATGGCTGCCCGTATGGCATGATTTAACAGAAACTGGGAGGTAAGAAAGGATATCCACTTTACAAGCTGCCCCTGCTATATTGCTATTGTAAAAGATTTCTTAAAATAGTAGAGCTGGAAGGAATCAGAGAGAACATGTGGTCCAAACCCCTATTTTACAGATGTGACAATAGAAACCCAGAGGGGTTTGCTGATTTGCCTAAGGTCACCCAGCTAACTAGTTGTAGAGATGGTCCTAAAAACCCAACTACAATGGAGTCTAAAAGGCTAGCTTTTCATCTTCTCAATTCTATTCGGGGCAGCTTTCAAGCACTGATATGTACAAAGCAGAAACTCTTTCATCTATTTCTAAATATTTCCTGAGTACTTCAACCTGCTGCTTAGTGGATTTAATGACCATCACAGATGAGCCATTGATGTTTTAAGCTTGGGGAGCCATTCACTATTATTCTGATTGTTATGAAACTAATTTTAGCAAGCACCCCTCCCCTTAATTTTAAAACCCATATGCAATCTCTAGGAAATCAAGTCCACATGTTACCAATTCATTTACACCCAAGTCATTGGAAGACATTTGGTCAGAGATAGCAGGCCTATAAATAGTGTTCTGGGCCTTTTACAACCCTTTGAAGAACCTCTATGTAAGAAATCACCATCCAGACTGTGGGCAACCTAAGAGGAAACCCCAGCTCTTTTTTAATGGATTCTAAGGATATGTTCTCTTGCACCTTTACTTAATCATTTCCATGTTCCCTGGACTATTTTCCTTGGCTTACTTCAAGAGGCTAAGAAAGACCCGTACTTTACATCATCGAGTTCTTCTGAGAAAGGATCTAGATAAATGTAAGCAATTATCATGTGAAGTAATGTCTTGGTACTCGGCATGACCTGCAGAACCTCAGGCTGATGATAAGAGATTTTCACTGGGAGGTGTCTATCAGCAGGTGTTGGCTTTCTTGGGAGGCACCAGACTTTCTTGCTTATTTCTTCTGTATAATATCCCAGTCTGACCACTGTTGGATTACAGATGCTCACGAATCTACATATTTGAATACAGGCCTGACAAAAGAGTCATTCTCCAGGTTGAGGTTCTTCCCGCTATCAGGTGGATTTCCATTTGCCTGGTTTTCTTGAATTGCCTCTTTTTTGATGTGGTAGGGTTGCACACAATAGATTCTGTTGCCTAGAATTAGAAGACCTTTAGCTCTTTTTTTTCTTAGTATTTTTAAAATTCTAAATTTAATAACCATTAATAAAAAAATCAATTTAAAAGTATCTACATAAAACCATAAGCTCTAAATTATAATGTTTTTTTTAAAAGTAACAAAATTTTGTAACTATTTAATAAAATGATTATAAACATCCTATTTGATTCTATGTCCCCTTCTGGTCTCTCTTTTTCCTTTGTATTATTTTTTGTTTGTCTTGTTATTATATATTATATAATCATAGTTACAAGTTGGATTGACCCATAACTATGTATGATGAGAGGAGAAGGTACTCTGGCTATGTGGCAAAAATGAGAGATGACCAATGGATAGTCCTATACACCAATGGAAGCCAAGCAACTGAAGGCGAGCTTTCAGACTAGGAATAGAGGTTCAGCTGTGTTCATTATCTTGTTGTTCACATGATTTGAGCTGGCTGCATTGCAAGAGTTGCAAAAGATAAGAAGAGGGCATGTGTGCATTGTGATGTGGATTATTAAAGGACAAGTTCAAACTGATGAGATCATTACTCTCATCATAGACATCTCAGAAATAAATCGGAATGCATGCTGATGTGATTCTTTCCATCTTTTGGGCAGAGTGCCAGGCTTAGAGTTAGGAAAACTGGATGTCAAATTTGACCTCAGACATTTACTAGCTGTGTGACCTTAGGCAAGTTACTTAATCTCTGCCTGCCTCAATTTCCTTAACTCTAAAATGGAGATAATAGTAGCACCTATGAGGTAAGGCTCAGATGAGATAACATTTGTAAAGCGCTTGGCAGAGTGCCTGGCACATAGTAGGTGCTTAATAAATGATTATTCCATTTCATTTTGTGGTTCAGTAGTATCCCATTGAAAAGTAGTATGGTATACTCAGTACAGAACTGGCATAGGAGTCAGGAAAACATGGGTTCAAGTCTATTAGCTGTAACTTTGGGAAAGTCACTTTCCATGGCCCCAGGAAATGCTCTTTAAGACTATGAGTTATAGGGGCAGCTAGGTGGTGCAGTGGATAGAGCACCAGCCCTGGAGTCAGAGGGACCTGAGTTTAAATCCGGCCTCAGATACATAACACTCACTAGGTGTGTGACTCTGGGCAAGTCACTTAACCCCAATTGCCTCACCGGAAAAAAAAAAAAAAAGACTGAGTTATAAATGTGTTGCTCATCTACTCTAGGAGTTCCATAGGCTGATGACAACATAGTTCTGAATATTATCATCATTATCTGTCATCAGTTAATATGCCATAGTTTGTTCAACCATTTCCCTTTCCATCGTTGGAAAGATGCTTCTTCCCCCAGTTTTTACTAATATAAATTAAGTAGCTATGAATATGTCTAAGCAATTAGCAAGACTTCTACTTCTCATCTAACAGAGGGCACTGGATGACCTTAGGAAAGCTGTGTGAGCTGGGTATGGGGGACATGCTGGAGTCCCTGCTCCTGGGGAGGCTGAGACTGGTGGATCTCTTGAATTCAGGACTTCTGAGCTATAGTTGGGCTAAAACCAATCAGAGGTTAGCATTGAGTCTTATTCCAATATCGTGGGCTCATGAGAATGGAGGGCCTCTAGGCTGCCTAATGAGGGACAAACTGGACCAGGTCAGAAATGGAATAGGGCAAAACTTCTGCATCAGTGAGCTGTGGGGTCAGGCCCATCACTGGCCACTGTGTTTCCGACTTAGGTGGGTTAGAATGACTCAGTCTTAAAAGCCAAATAATAACAATAAAAAAGGAAAAGTCACATGAAACCACTAGGCCTCAAGCTTCTTTTAAATGTTAAACTCATAAATTTAGAATTGAAAGGTACCTTATAAACATTATTGAGTTTCAGATTTTAGAGATGAAGGAACTGAGGCCTGGAGAGGTCAATGACTTGCCCAAGGTCACATAGGCAGTTAATTGGAAGGGGTAGGACTTGAAGTGAACCCAGGTGCTCTAAATCCAAATCCCATTCCCTTGCTAATGTACCACACTGCCTCTCCCATCCAAGTCTGCGTAATTCTCCGTACAAATTTTTGTGTGATACTATACATATTGAAGTGCATCCAGGTCAAGCAGTGCAGAACACATATGTATCAAGTGGTGTGGGACAAATCTTCCAATCAACTTTTTGAGACAAATTTAGTTGTGGAGGGAGGTATGCTATGCTTGAGGTCCTATGTATCCTCTGGTAGTTTCTTATTTTAGTTCATTATTTTTTCTATTTAGCTGTTAAGGTGTGTTGTTTCCAAGTGGCTGGATTGCTAGTGCCCCCTAATTTTTAGGGCCCTGGGAAAAAGCCCCATCACACCACCCTCGTTACAGCTCTGGACCCCGCGTCCCCATTTCTGGTATCTAACTGCAAATATCATTCAACTGCATGCAGTTAGATTGATTATGAGCAGGGACAATATGAGAGACAGCTCAGTAGCAAGAGCTAAAAGTCAGGAGGTCTGAGATTCACTATGACCTTAGATGAGTCGCCGAGATTCTGTTTTTCTGTTTTCTGGAGTAATACGGGGGGTAGTAATATAGTATTTCAGCGCTTCCTTCCCACGGATCCGTGGTGTTCTCAATGTAGGGACTCCTGTCAATGGTACATTCCCACCTTCTCATCCTGCACAACTCTTGTCCGTGCCTTTCCATAAATTCCCCAGAAAGGGTCTACCCAACATGATGAAAGTCTTCCTCTAGGCATTTTAACCTTCCGTGTTTACCAGTGCAGCTCCTGAACTACTCATCTCACCGCAGTCCTAGTCTAATGCCTTACGGCTGCTGTTCCATGAAAGTCACGGCAGCAGAATGCAAGCTTTGGCAGGTTTGAACATGGATAAGCCTTTGGAGATAGCCCTGGCAACAGGTTTTATCTATTGTCCACCAGCCCAATTAAATATGGATCAGCCTAACTAATATAAAGAGGCCCTTCAGTAGGAGGTTTTCACTAGATGAAGATTTTAGCTCCAGCAACCTATGAGGTATGTGCCTTGAATAAGAGATGCGAAAACCTTTGGAGAAGTTAGCAATGTTACCCAAATGATAAGATCTCCTTAATACTCCCTAAAATAAACGGGGTATCTCATGACCCCTTTCCTGAATATGAGAGAGCAAGAAAGGATGTATTGTGGGGAAATATCCTGCTGTGAACAGGATTTCCAGCTTTCATACAATTTAAGATAGTAAGTACTTTGTCCTTATGGAGAGGTTGGAAAAGTCTTCTTGTACAAACTAGCTTACCCAGCAAAATGTTAGACATAAAACCAGAGATGGGGGGGTGGGGTGTCAAGGGCTTGGAAGGAATGGGGCACGAACAAACAAAGATGCATTATAACTGAAAGTTTGGAAGAAGGGTCAATGTTCTCCTCGAGCTGAGACAAGGTCCTCATCTCCCCAACCTCTAGTCACACTGACTTTGAAGTTCTTTCTTTCTTTCTTTCTTTCTTTCTTTCTTTCTTTCTTTCTTTC